>NC_091986.1:48642889-48843806 GCF_044704955.1 Pristiophorus japonicus | reverse complement strand
CTGAGTCACAGCTGACACATTAGTTTAAAATACAGTGGGATGCTATGATGGGAGAGTTGGGGTACTGGAGGCGTAGTTTTGGTGAATTATCTTGCCTTAGTCCCTAGCTTCTGTGCTTTAAAAATAAAAAACAAAATATTTGTAATCCTGACCCTGAGGAGTGTCAGCCCGGATCCCAGCTAGGACCCCCATGGGCTGCACAACTGCCACTTGTCAGAAAGTTACCCCTGGTGAGAACAGGTGTGTACAGGTGTATGTGCACTGCACTAGACCAGGGCCTGACTGAGGGCACCCACCCCCACCTTGTCGGGACAGAGGGAAGCTCCACCCAAGGGTTGCCAACTCCGGAAAGAAAGAAAAAAGAAAGACAGACTTGCATTTCTACAGCACCTTTCACAACCACCAAACGTCCCAAAGTGGTTTACAGCCAATTAAGTATTTATTTTTTTGAAGTGTAGTCACTGTTATAATGTAGGAAATGTGGCAGCCAATTTGGGCACAGCAAGCTCCCACAAACAGCAATGTGATAATGACCAGATCACCTGTTTTTTTTTAGTGATCATAGAATCTAGGGGCCTAACATTGCCCAAACGCTTTTTTCAGTGCACTAACCTGAAGTGCGCCGACTTTGCACACTGGAAAGGGCGCCAGAAAAAAGGGGGCCCATCCTGGCCGCTCTTCGGAGTCCCCGGAGTCGTGACATGGCGTGGAGACTGAAGGGAGGCGCGGAGCAACAGGTCAGCACAGAAAGCATTGCCGGCACCTGCACGCATGCTCAGTGAGAGGTGCGCGCATGCTCCTGGCCTCCCAGCGTGGCCTGTGGGCTGTGAGCAGGATCCGATGCTCGCAGCCCTATCTCAGGCCGAAGGGAAGCCCGATCTCGCCACACCCTATCCCCGGCTGAGTGGACTCTCGCACCGGCCGGCCAGCCCGCTGAGTTCCCGGGCAGGTAAGGATTTTGCTTTTATTTTTTATTTAGTGGCTGTGCTTGAAACTTTTGATTGGGAGGGGGGGGGGGGGGCGGGGGGAGGAGGAGATGTTTTTGGGGGAAGGGAGGAGGAGAGCTTTGGGGGGGGAGGAGGAGGAGAATTTGGGGGGGAGGAGGAGGATAGTTTTAGGGGGGGAGGAGGAGAGTTTTGGGGGGAGGAGGAGGGTTTTGGGGGGAGGAGGAGAGTTTTGGTGGGGGAGGAGAGTTTTGGGGGGGGGAGGAGGGTTTTGGGGGGAGGAGGAGAGTTTTGGGGGGAGGAGGAGGGTTTTGGGGGGGAGGAGGGTTTTGGGGGGAGGAAGAGAGTTTTGAGGGGAGGAGAGTTTTGGTGGGGGGAGGAGGGTTTTGGGGGGAGGAGGAGAGTTTTGGGGGGAGGAGGAGGAGAGTTTTGGGGGGAGGAGGAGGATAGTTTTTGGGGGGAGGAGGAGAGTTTTTGGGGGGAGGAGGAGAGTTTTTGGGGGGAGGAGGAGAGTTTTGGGGGGGAGGAGGATAGTTTTGGGGGGAGGAGGATAGTTTTGGGGGGAGGAGAAGGGTTTTGGGGGGGGAGGAGGAGAGTTTTGGGGGGAGGAGGAGAGTTTTGGGGGGGAGGAGGGTAGTTTTGGGGGGGAGGAGGATAGTTTTGGGGGGAAGGAGGATAGTTTTGGGGGGGAGGAGGATAGTTTTGGGGGGGAGGAGGAGAGTTTTGGGGGGAAGGAGGAGAGTTTTGGGAGGAGGATAGTTTTGGGGGGAGGAGGATAGTTTTGGGGGGAAGGAGGATAGTTTTTTTGGGGGGAGGAGAGTTTTGGGGGGAGGAGGAGGATAGTTTTTTGGGGGGAGGAGAGTTTTGGGGGGGAGGAGGAGAGTTTTGGGGGGGAGGAGGAGAGTTTTGGGGGGGAGGAGGAGAGTTTTGGGGGGAGGAGGAGAGTTTTGGGGGGGAGGAGGAGAGTTTTGGGGGGAGGAGGAGGATAGTTTTGGGGGGGAGGGGGAGGAGGAGAGTTTTGGGGAGGAGGAGGATAGTTTTTGGGGGGAGGAGGATAGTTTTGGGGGGAGGAGGATAGTTTTGGGGGGGAGGAGGATAGTTTTGGGTGGGGAGGAGGAGAGTTTTGGGTGGGGAGGAGGAGAGTTTTGGGGGGGAGGAGGAGATTTTTGGGGGGAGGAGGAGGAGAGTTTTTGGGGGGAGGAGGATAGTTTTGGGGGGAGGAGGAAAGTTTTGGGGGGGAGGAGGAGAGTTTTGGGGGGAGGAGGAGGATTTTTGGGGGGGAGTTTTGCGGGGGGGAGGAGGGTTTTGGGAGGGAGGAGGAGGGTTTTGGAAGGGAGTAGGAGGGTTTTGGGGGGGAGGAGGAGAGTTTTGGAGGGGGGAGAGTTTTTGGGGGGGAGGAGGAGGAGAGTTTTTTGGGGGGAGGAGAGTTTTGGAGGGGGGAGAGTTTTTGGGGGGGAGGAGGAGGAGAGTTTTTTGGGGGGAGGAGAGTTTTGGAGGGGGGAGAGTTTTTGGGGGGGAGGAGGAGGAGAGTTTTGGAGGGGGGATGGAGAGAGACGAGATTTCCAGACCCAGGAGCTGTGATTCCTCCGGTCGCTCAGCACCAGCCCCGCCCCCCCCCACCACCCACCCACCCCCGCCTCGAGATGCCCCGGCCCAGCAGCTGTGACTTCTCTGGTGCACGTCTTCCCTCCCCTATCCCAGGCCGAACGGCCTCACACACAGACCAGCCCGCTGCCTTTCCTGGGCAGACCTTAAAGATTCCTGTCGGATTTACTTCTTTTTTTATTGTATTTTAATGGCTTGAGCTTTTCCTTAATGTGGTTGAGGTCCTCTCCAGTTCCCTTCCCTCCCCTATCCCTGCCCTAATGTTTGCCGAATGTGCACTGCTTTTTCTTAACTGCCCGCAAGGTTTTTCAGAGCTGGCCACATACGCTGACCGAAGTGGATTTGGAGTATGTTTTTGCTGGCCAAAATTGCATAAATGGCCAATACTGTCGTAAGTGTCTGGGAACGCGCCCTTTTTAAAAAAAAAACTGACCTAAAAAAAATTGTACCTAACTGACTTATTCTGGAGCAAATTTTGGGGGGGAAATGGCATTTTCTAATTTACGCCAGAAAAAACCACTTAATCCAAAAAAATTGATGCAAGTCATGGCCAATGTTGGGCCCATAGAATGGTTACAGCACAGAAAGAAGCCATTCGGTCCGTTGAGCCCGTGCTGGCTCTCTGCAAGAGCACTTCAGCTAGTCCCACTCCCCCAGTCAACGTTATTTTATGGCCCAGAACAAACTGATGAAGACTTTTCATAGTGAGTGGAACAAGCAACTCCTGTATAAGTATGAGCATTGGGCAGTTTCCTCACTCTATCATGTTTACAGAGCTCGTTTGATTAAATAGCAAAGGGCAAGTCATGCGATATTGGTTGAGGGATAAATATTGGCCCAGGACACCAGGTAGAACTCCCCTGGTCTTCTTCAAAATAGTGCCATTGGATCTGTTACACCCACCTGAGAGAGCAGATAGGGCCTCGGTTTAACTTCTCATCTGAAAGACGGCACCTCCAACACTACGGTGCTCCCTCAGTACTGCCCCTCTGACAGTGCAGCGCTCCCTCAGTACTGCTCCTCTGACAGTGCAGCACTCCCTCAGTTTTGCCCCTCCGACAGTGCAGCGCTCCCTCAATAAGAACATAAGAACATAAGAAATTGGAACAGGAGAAGGCCATATGGCCCCTCGAGCCTGCTCCGCCATTCAATAAGATCATGGCTGATCTGAGCATGGACTCAGCTCCACTTCCCTGCCCGCTCCCCATAACCCCTTATCCCCTTATCATTTAAGAAACTGACTATTTCTGTCTTAAATTTATTCAATGTCCCAGCTTCCACAGCTCTCTGAGGCAGCAAATTCCACAGATTTACAACCTTCTGAGAGAAGAAATTTCTCCTCATCTCAGTTTTAAATGGGCGGCCCCTTATTCTAAGATCATGCCCTCTAGTTCTAGTCTCCCCTATCAGTGGAAACATCTTTTCTGCATCCACCTTGTCAAGCCCCCCTCATAATCTTATATGTTTCGATAAGATCACCTCATTCTTCTGAATTCCAATGAGTAGAGACCCAACCTACTCAACCTTTCCTCATAAGTCAACCCCCTCATCTTTGGAATTAACCTAGTGAACCTTCTCTGAACTGCCTCCAAAGCAAGTGTATCCTTTCGTAAATATGGAAACCAAAACTGCACGCAGTATTCCAGGTTTGGCCTCACCAATACTCTGCATAGCTGTAGCAAGACTTCTCTGCTTTTCTACTCCATCCCCTTTGCAATAAAGGCCAAAATTCCATTGGCTTTCCTGATCACTTGCTGCACCTGCATACTATCCTTTTGTGTTTTATGCACAAGTACCCCCAGGTCCCGCTGTACTGCAGCACTTTGCAATCTTTCTCCATTTAAATAATAACTTGCTCTTTGATTTTTTTCTGCCAAAGTGCATGACCTCGCACTTTCCATTATACTCCATCTGCCAAATTTTTGCCCACTCATTTAGCCTGTCTATGTCCTTTTGCAGATTTTGTGTGTCCTCCTCACACATTGCTTTTCCTCCCATCTTTGTATCATCAGCAAACTTGGCTACATTACACTCAGTCCCTTCTTCCAAATCGTTAATATAGATTTTAAATAGTTGGGGTCCCAGTACTGATCTCTATGTCACCCGACTAGTTACTGGTTGCCAACCAGAGAATGAACCAGTTATCCCGACTCTCTGTTTTCTGTTAGTTAGCCAATTCTCTATCCATGCTAATATATTACCTCCAACCCCATCTTGTGCAGTAACCTTTTATGTGGCACCTTGTCAAATGCCTTCTGGAAGTCCAAATACACCACATCCACTGGTTCCCCTTTATCCACCCTGTTTGTTACATCCTCAAAAAATTCCAGCAAATTTGTCAAACATGACTTCCCCTTCATAAATCCATGCTGACTCTACCTGACCGAATTTTGCTTTTCCAAATGTCCTGCGTCTGCTTCTTTAATAATGGACTCCCAACATTTTCCCAACCACAGATGGTAGGCTATCTGGTCTATAGTTTCCTGATTTTTGTCTGCCTCCTTTTTTAAATACTGCTCCCCGACAGTGCTGCCCTCGCTCAGTCCTGCCCCTCTGAAAGTGCAGCACTCCCTCAGTACTGCCCCTCCGACAGTGCAGTGTTCCTTCAGTACTGCCCCTCTGACAGTGCAGAGCTCCCTCAATACTGCCCCTCCGACAGTGCATCGCTCCCTCAGTACTGCCCTCCCAACAGTGCATCGCTCCCTCAGTACTGCCCCTCTGACAGTGCAGAGCTCCCTCAGTACTGCCCCTCCAACAGTGCATCGCTCCCTCAGTACTGCCCTCCCAACAGTGCATCGCTCCCTCAGTACTGCCCCTCCAACAGTGCAGCGCTCCCTTGGTACTGCCCCTCCGACAGTGCAACGCTCCCTTAGTACTGCCCCTCCAACAGTGCAGCGTTCCCTCAGTATTGTATTGGGAGTGTTAGCCTAGATTTTTGTGCTCAAGTCTCTGGAGTTGGACTTGAACCCATGACCTTCTGACTCAGAGGTGAGAGTGCTACCCACTGAGACACGGTTGACACTTGAGATGACCTCCCAGCTCCAATTGCCCCACCCGTCAAAGAGCTTAGTTCCCCCCCCCCGACCCCCGTCCCCCGCCACCGTGCACCCCCCCCCCCCCCCCAATATGTTTATAACTAATTCAAACAAGAAAATAGGGGGAAAAGATACACTTAATCATTTTTAATGCCCCTATGACTTTTCTCCTGGGTCCATGGAGATTAATCTCTAATTATTGGAGACTCCGGGACAATCCAGGAGAGTTGGCAACCCTACTCCACCCTCCTCCACCTGCACCTGCCCTCCGACAGCAAAGCAACCGCAGAACCCCCAACCTAAAGATTGGATCGACTGGGTTTGTTTTCTTTGGAATAGAGGAGGCTGAAGGGAAACCTGATTGAGGTGTATAAAATTATGAGGGACCTAGATCGAGTGGATAGAAAGGGTCTATTTCCCTTAGCAGAGGGGTCAATAACCAGGGGCATAGATTTAAAGTAATTGGTAGAAAGTTTAGAGGGGATTTGAGGGGACATTTTTATACCCAGAGGGTGATGGGGGTCTGGAACTCACTGCCTGAAAGGGTGATAGAGCAGAAACCCTCACCATATTAAAAACATTCTTATATATGCACTTAAAGTGCCATAACCTACAGGGTTATGGACCAAATGCTAGAAAGTGGGATTAGGCTGGAACATGATCATCATAGGCAGTCCCTCGAAACGAGGATGACCTGCTTCCACACCAAAAAAGGATGAGTTCATAGGTGTTTCAATGAAGGACCCAATATTCCAGATCCCGAACCACATCCTGAAGGGTGGAAGATGCCTGTGCGTGGATTTTTTTAACATGTGGTGGCCGTTGCACACCAGTCACCACACGGGCTTGACAGAGCTAGGTCTTGGTCCAGAGGCAAGGTTTATCCAAGACGTCTGGAGACCAGCTCTGCTGCACGGGCCTAGTGCGAACACATATTGCAGCGTGGGCTGGCCCGTGCTGCCCCTGGGAACCTGGCTCCAAACTCACGCCTTTCCTGGGCCCCATCACATCCCTCCACAGACTCTCGCTGCTCCTGCTGTATCTGCCCACGCTCCAATCACCGATCTGGACTTTGATGACATCACTCTTCGCTGCCGTTGCCCTCCTGCACTAGCTCGCGCTGCTCCTTGAAGTGGCCTGCCTCCATGCTGCTCCCGGGCCACCACACCTCCGTTCCTTCAGCTGGATAGCTGTTTGTTGGCCAGCGAAGATACAACGTGCCTAAGTGGCCTCCTTCTGTGCTGTAAATTTCTATGATTCTATGATTAAACGCGCCCAACTAGGTTGTGGCATTCCAGCTGACTCCCTCTGAACCTACGGTGCGCATTCAGCATATCAGCAGTAGCCCCCTACTATTACAAGTGTTGACACATTGTGAACTGCTTTGGTACAGATTCACATGCCCCTGCCTGATATATTTACATTTATTCCTATTTACTCCTGCGGATTGATATCATTTAGGTAGAGTGACCTCTTTTCCTGGTGCAGCTGCTGAATTAATGAGACTTTATGTAACTTCCCTGAAAATACAGCAGATGTTGGTGTGTAAACATGTTGGATAAATGCGCTGCATTCCCAGGCTCATTTTCTCGCAAAATTCTTCCAAATGCATAAGGGAATACTAACACCCTATTGCAGGTGTTTATATTAATATTAATAGTAAATGTCAGCTTGGCTCAGTAAATAGCACTCTCGCTCCTCTGGGTCAGAAGGTCGTGGCTTCAAACTTCAATCCAGAATCCTTTTTTTATTCATTCCTGAGATGTGGGCGTCACTGGCAAGGCCAGCATTTATTGCCCATCCCTAATTGACCTTGAGAAGGTGGTGGTGAGCCGTCTTCTTGAACCGCTGCAGTCCGTGTGGTGAAGGTACTCCCACAATGCTGTTAGGAAAGGATTCCAGAGGCCAAAATTGACCCAATAAGGCCCTTGGCTGCTCTCCGCAGAGGGGCCGCCATTTCGTGAGTTTTGAAGCAGTGCTCGGGACCGCTCCGCCCATTTTCCTGCACCGACCCCTTACCGACTGGCAGGGACCCCTCGCGAAATTGCCCTTCGGGAAATGACCCCTTTCGCGGCATAACATCGCGGGAGTAGCCCCATCGCCAGCTTTTCATGCCGGTGCACTCTCTGTGACATGGCGGACCAGCCGCTCTTAAAGGGGAGGGCGCATTGCTGCGGCCGCCATGTTATTTTATTTTGTCGGCCAACTGCCAGGTCGGCCTGATAATTATGCCCCCAGATTCGGCTGGGCTGCCAACAGGCAGCGTGGCACCCCCTCTTGGGTGCTGGGCCACTGGCCTGGCCAAAACCGTCCCTGGTGGCCCAGTGTTTGCCACTGAAGTGGCTACAGAGTTCGCAGCGCCTCTCCCCTTTAACCGTTTCGGGCAGAGGGAACTTTCTACCCCTCCCAGGATTCTGACCCGGCGACAATTAAGGAACAGCGATATATTTCCAAGTCAAGATGGTGTGTGACTTCGAGGGGAAGTTGCAGGTGATGGTGTTCCCATGCACCTGCTGCCCTTGTCCTTCTCGGCGGTAGAGGTCACGGGTTGGGTGGTGCTGTCGAAGAAGCCTTGGCGAGTACTGCAATGCATCTTGTAGATAGTACACATTGCAGTCACGGTGCGCCGGTGGTGGAGGGAGTGAAAGATGGTGAGCTGATCAAGTGGGCTGCTTTGTCCTGGATGGTGTTGAGCTTCTTGAGTGTTGTTGGAGCTGCACTCATCCAGGCAAGTGGAGAGTATTCCATCACACTCCTGACTTGTGCCTTGTAGAGGTGGAAAGGCTTTGGGGAGTCAGGAGATGAGACACTCGCCACAGAATAGCCAGCCTCTGACCTGCTCTTGTAGCTATAGTATTAACAACAGCAAATGATCCACGCTGACACTTCAGTGAGGTACTGAGGGAGTGCTGCACTGTCAGAGGAGCAGTACTGAGAGAGTGCTGCACTGCAGGAGGAGCAATACTGAGGGAGCGCTGCACTATTGGAGGAGCAGTACCGAGGGAGTGCTGCACTGTCGGAGGGGCAGTACTGAGAGAGTGCTGCACTGCAGGAGGAGCAGTACTGAGGGAGTGCTGCACTGTTGGAAGGGCAGTACTGAGAGAGTGCTGCACTGTCGGAAGACATTACATAGAACGTATAGCACAGAAACAGGTCATTTGGCCCAACATGTCCGTGCCGGTGTTTATGCTCCACACAAGCCTCCTCCCAGCCCTCTTCATTTCACCCTATCAACATAACCTTCTATTCCTTTCTCCCTCATGTGCTTATCTAGCTTCCTCTTAAATGCATCCATTTACAGTCTGTCACAACCACTCCCTGTGGTAACGAGTTCCACATTCTCACCACTCTCAGGGTAAAGAAGTTTCTCTGAAATTCCTTATTGAAATTTCACTGATAATCGGAAATGTTGAAAGGGCCAGGCTTATTGTTTAGATGGATTTGTGAACAGTCCGCCACTGAAGCGCTTGATTTTTGACATGTCATTTGGAGTATTTTCCAGTATTTTTGGAATCTATGATGAATGGGAACATTGCATTCTATTCATCCAACAGTGGCATTTGTCGAGTTTCTCATTTGAGAATGAATTATCTTTCTTAGATTTTATAAGTATTTTCTTCTGGATTCCTATTGGTGAATGTTTAATCTCAAAAAACGAAAAACAGAGAGAATCAAGCACCTTACCACCAGATCGGCAACAGATCATAAACCTCCTACACACAGGCAGGCAGCGCACACACCCCGTGCACACCCGATTACTCCCCACCCACACCCCCCCACGCCAAGTCCACACACTCCCCAACCCAGACCAACCAACCCCAATCCAGTCCACCCACCCCCCCCCCAAACCAGTCCATCCCCCCAACCCAGTCCACACCCAGTCCATCCCCCCAACCCAGTCCACCCCCCACCCAGTCCACACCCCCCCAACCCAGTCCACACCCCCCCAACCCAGTCCACGCCTCAACCCAGTCCACACCCCCCCCCAACCCAGTCCACACCCCCCCCAAACCCAGTCCACACCCCCCCCAACCCAGTCCACACCCCCCCCAACCCAGTCCACACCACCCCCCAACCCAGTCCACTCCCCCAACCCAGTCCACACCCCCCCCAACCCAGTCCACACCCCCCCCAATCCAGTCCACACCCCCCCAACCCAGTCCACTCCCCCAACCCAGTCCACAACCCCCCCAACCCAGTCCACACCCCCCCCACCCAGTCCACACACCCCCCCAACCCAGTCCACACCCCCCCCAACCCAGTCCACACCCCCCCCAACCCAGTCCACACCCCCCCCAACCCAGTCCACACCCCCCCAACCCAGTCCACACCCCCCCCAACCCAAACCACACCCCCCCAACCCAGTCCACACCCCCCCCAACCCAGTCCACACCCCCCCCAACCCAGTCCACACCCCCCCAACCCAGTCCACACCCCCCCCAACCCAGTCCACACCCCCCCAACCCAAACCACACCCCCCCAACCCAGTCCACACCCCCCCCAACCCAGTCCACACCCCCCCCAACCCAGTCCACACCACCCCCAACCCAGTCCACACCCCCCCCAACCCAGTCCACACCCCCCCCAACCCAGTCCACACCCCCCCCAACCCAGTCCACACCCCCCCCCAACCCAGTCCACACCCCCCCCAACCCAGTCCACACCCCCCCAACCCAGTCCACACCCCCCCCAACCCAGTCCACACCCCCCCCAACCCAGTCCACACCCCCCCCAACCCAGTCCACACCCCCCCCCAACCCAGTCCACACCCCCCCCAACCCAGTCCACACCCCCCCCCAACCCAGTCCACACCCCCCCCAACCCAGTCCACACCCCCCCCAACCCAGTCCACACCCCCCCCAACCCAGTCCACACCCCCCCAACCCAGTCCACATCCCCCCCAACCCAGTCCACACCCCCCAACCCAGTCCACCCCCCCACCCAGTCCAGAGCCCCCCCAACCCAGTCCACACCCCCACCCAGTCCACACCCCCCCCAACCCAGTCCACACCCCCACCCAGTCCACCCCCCCCACCCAGTCCACCTCCCTACCCAGTCCACACCCCCCCACCCAGTCCACCTCCCAACCCAGTCCACCCCCCCTCCACCCAGATCACACCCACCAACCCAGTCCACCCCCTCCCAACCCAGTCCACCCAGTCCACACCCCCACACCCAGTCCACACCCCCCAACCCAGAGCACCCCACACCCAGTCCACACCCCCCAACCCAGAGCACCCCACACCCAGTCCACACCCCCCCTCACCCAGTCCACACCCCCTCACAACCCAGTCCACACCCCCCCAACCCAGTCCACACCCCCCCCAATCCAGCCCACCCACCCATCTAGTCCACACCCCCCCCCACCAGTTCACACCAACCCCCAACACAGTTCAACCCCCCCAACCCAGTCCACCCACCCCCCCAACCCAGTCCATCCCCCCAACCCAGTCCACACCCCCCCCACCCAGTTCACACCAACCCCCAACACAGTTCACACCCCCAACCCAGTCCACCCCCCCAACCCAGTCCACACCCCCCCCAACCCAGTCCACACCCCCCCCAACCCAGTCCACACCCCCCCCAACCCAGTTCACACCAACCCCCACCCAGTTCACACCAACCCCCACCCAGTTCACACCAACCCCCACCCAGTTCACACCAACCCCCACCCAGTTCACACCAACCCCAACCCAGTTCACACCAATCCCAACCCAGTTCACACCAACCCCCAACCCAGTTCACACCAACCCCCAACACAGTTCAACCCCCCCAACACAGTTCAACCCCCCCAACACAGTTCAACCCCCCCAACACAGTTCAACCCCCCCAACCCAGTCCACACCCCCCCACCCAGTCCACACCCCCCCACCCAGTCCACAGCCCCCCCACCCAGTCCACAGCCCCCCCACCCAGTCCATCCCCCCAACCCAGTCCACCCCCCCCAACTCATCCACCCACCCCCCCAAACCCAGTCCACCCCCCTCAACCCATCCACCCACCCCCCCAACCCAGTCCACCCCCCCCAACCCATCCACCCACCCCCCCCAACCCAGTCCACCCCCCCCAACCCATCCACCCACCCCCCCCAACCCAGTCCACACCCCCCACCCAGTCCACACCCCCCCACCCAGTCCACAGCCCCCCCACCCAGTCCACAGCCCCCCCACCCAGTCCATCCCCCCAACCCAGTCCACCCCCCCCAACTCATCCACCCACCCCCCCAAACCCAGTCCACCCCCCTCAACCCATCCACCCACCCCCCCAACCCAGTCCACCCCCCCCAACCCATCCACCCACCCCACCAACCCAGTCCACAGCCCCCCCACCCAGTCCATCTCCCCCACCCAGTCCATCTCCCCCACCCAGTCCATCTCCCCCACCCAGTCCATCCCCCCAACCCAGTCCACACCCAACCCAGTCCACAGCCCCCCCCATCCAGTCCATCCCCCCCCCCACTCCCCACTCCCCACATACACCCAGTCCACACTCTCCTCCCCACACACACCCAGTCCACACCCACACCCCCACTCCCCACACACACCCAGTCCCCCCACCCCCCCCATCCAGTCCACACTCTTCTCCCTCCCCCACACTCACCCAGTCACACATGGGTGCTCCCCAGACCCCTCACACAGGGAACGACCCCCCCTCCACCCCACATACCCAGTCCACACCTGGGACCCGCCCCCTCACACCCCCCACCACCACCTCCCCACACACCCAGTCCACACCCGGGTAAGGGCGGCAGGTTCTCTGCCCGGAAGGACATTAGTGAATTAGTTGGATTTTTACGACAATCCGACAGCTTCACAGTCACTTTTACTGCAATCAGCTTTTTATTTTATTTTCCTGGGGCCCTGCTGAACTCAAGCTGAGCTCCGGAGTCTCGGGCTACACGCACTAATAAAGTGTGTTTCTTATACATCTCCTAAAGTTTAATCATTGGGCAGTACGAGCTGGATGAGAATTTTACGTCAAAAAATAAATCTTCTGGCAGCTGAAGGTGCTATTTAATGGCAGCGGGAGGGGCGAGTAAGAGAGCAGGTGGCTGAAGGAAGGTGGTTCATTTCCTCGGCACACCGGCCCTGGGTCAGGTTCCATGCCTGCCTTCTGCTCTGCAGGGAGCTTCAGGAGAAAACGGTGAGAATTGAGACTCCCACAGGCTCAAAACATCTTGAAGCCATTCAAAAAACACTCCATTAACTTCTTGGTATAATCTTGGATTTCCGCAGAACAACACATTCGCCTGATTGCTACACTTACACCTCCACCCTCACCCCTGGGTCAGAAGGTTCAAGATCCACACTAGGACTTAAGTCCATAATCCAGGTCAGCACTCCAAGTGCAGTACTAAGGGAGCGCTGCACTGTCGCAGGGCAGTACTGAGGGAACATAAAAAATCGGAGCAGGAGTAGGCCATTTGGCCCCTCAAGTCTGCTCCGCCATTTAATAAGATCATGGCTGATCTGATCATGGACTCAGCTCCACTTCTCTGCCCGCTCCCCATAACCCTTTATTCCCTTATCTCTCAAAAATCTGTTTATCTCCGTCTTAAATATATTAAATATCCCAGCCTCCACAGCTTTCTAGGGTAGAGAATTCCATAGATTTACAACCCTTTGAGAGAAGAAATTCCTCCTCATCTCAATTTTAAATGGGCGGTCCCTTATTTTGAGACTATGTCCCGAGTTTTATTTCCCCTATGAGTGGAAATATCCTCTCTGCATCCACCTTGTCGAGCCCTCTCATTACCTTATATGTTTTGATAAGATCACCTCTCATTCTTCTGAACTCCAATGAATATAGGCCCAACCTAGTCAACCTATCTTCATAAGTCATCTCCGGAGTCAACCGAGTGAACCTTCTCTGAACAATCTCCAATGCAAGTATACCCTTTCTTAAATATGGAGACCAAAACTATATGCAGTACTCCAGGTGTGGTCTCACTAATACCCTGTACAGTTGTAGCAGGACTTCTCTGCTTTTATACTCTATCCCCCTTGCAATAAAGGCCAACATTCCATTTGCCTTCTTGATTCCTTGCTGTACCTGTATACTAACTTTTTGTGTTTCATGCACAAGGACCCCGAGGTCCTTCTGCACTTCAGCACTTTGAAATTTTTCTGCATTTAAATTATAATTTGCTTTTCTATTTTTTCTACCAAAGTGGATAACCTCACATTTTCCCACATTATATTCCATCTGCCAAATTTTTGCCCACTCATTTAGCCTTTCTATATCCCTTTGCAGATTTTTTGTGTCCTCCTCACAATTTGTTTTCCCACCTATCTTTGTATCATCAGCAAACTTGGCTACATTACACTAGGTCCCTTCATCGAAGTCATTAATATAGATTGTAAATAGTTAAGGTCCCAGCATCGATCCCTGCGGCACCCCACTAGTTACTGTTTGCCAACTGGAAAATTACCCATTTAACCCAACTCTCTGTTTTCTGTTAGTTAGCCAATCCTCTATCCATGCTAATATATTGCCCCCAACCCCATGAACTTTTATCTTGTGCAGTAACCTTTTATGTGGCACCTTATCGAAAGCCTTCTGGAAATCCAAATAAATCACATTGCACTGTCAGAGGGCAGTACTGGGGGAGTGCTGAACTGTCGGAGGGGCAATGCTGAGGGAGCGCTGCACTGTTGGAGGTGCCGGTTCTGATAAGGCTTTAGACTGAGGCCCCATCAGCCTCCTCAGATGGACGGAAAAGATCCCACAGCAGTATTCGAAGAAAAGCATTAGAGTTCTCCCTGGTGTCCTGGCCAATATTTACCCCTCAACCAACATCAGATTATCTGGTCATTATCAAATTTCTGTTTGTGGGATCTTGCTGTGTGCAGTTAGCTGCCATATTTCCTACATTGCAACAGTGACTACACTTCAATAGTACTTCATTGGGTGTAATTGTCCTGCTGCATTCAGTTGCTCTTATTTACTGGCACGGTAGATAACCTAGTTATCAGTGGTTACTGTTCATTAAATGGATTAGTAGACAACGTCGTTATCAGCAGTTAGTTACCAGGCACTTCTGTTACATATGCAATAAAGATTCAAACTGAGTACTGTTTAACAAAGCAAGGTACAACCTTGGCTCTGCTTTATTTCGGCCCAAAGTGCCTGACTCTCAAAATGGTTGGCCTTTTATACCTGAGCAGTACCATGTGCATGCTGCTCAGTGGACTCCAACAATGACGCCATCTAGTGGCTACAAACAGAATGTACATACATGACAATACCCACCTCTGAGATCTTATCACAGTCTTTCACAGGTTGAGACGGTCCGGTGCTTTGCGCTCCCGGGTTGACCGTCTCAGTTCAATTCCAGCCTTGGGTGAGTGTGCGGGGTCTGTTGTGGCTGATGGCTGGATGACGGATTTGTTGGGGGTGGCAGTGACCATATCAGGAATTGCAAGTCCATGTTTATTGAACAGGTCCGTAATGGAAATTCCGGGTTCACTGATGACCCTTGAGTCCGCTGAAGACTGCTGGTAGGTTGGTTGGTCGTCGATGGTTTTTTCGCCCGACTGTTCTTGCTCGTCTGCGTGCCTGCGTTTCCCCATTCTTGAGCTTAATAATGAATACTTTGTTGCCCTCCTTGGCCATGACCGTACCAGCGATCCATTTGGGACCCTGACCATAGTTCAACACATATACAGGGATCATTCACAGAAATCTTGCGTGACACAGTTACGCGATCGTGGTACCCTTGTTGACTTTGTCTTCTGTATTAAACATGATTATTTAAATCCAGATGTACCTGAGATAGCTTGGTCTTAAGACCTCTTTTCATCATGAGTTCAGCAGGCGAGACCCATGTGAGTGTGTGGGGTCTTGTCCTGTAACTCAGCAGTATGCAGGACAAATGGGTCTGCAGTGTCCCTTGGTTTACTCTCCTCATGCTTTGCTTGATAATTTGTACTGCACGTTCAGCTTGCCCGTTGGACTCAGGCTTGAACGGTGCTGACCTTACATGTTTTATGCCATTAAGTTTCACAAACTCCTGAAACTCCTGACTGGTGAAGTACGACCCATTGTCGCTCATCACTATGTCAGGCAGACCATGTGTCACGAACATGACATTGCGATTTTCTATGGTTGCCGTGGACGTGCTGGATGACATGATTATGCATTCTATCCACTTCGAATAAGCAACAACCACCTCTAAAAACATCTTGCCCAGGAAGGGACCTGCAAAATCTATATGAATCCTGGACCAAGGTTTGGATGGCCATGACCACAGACTCAGCGGCGATTCCACTGGTGCTTTGCTGAGCTGCATGCAAGTGTTGTACTGATGCATGCTTGCTTCCAGCTCAGAATCAATTCCTGGCCACCATACATGGGACCTGGCAATGGCCTTCATCATCACTATACCAGGATGTGTGCTGTGTAACTCACGCACGAACTTCTCCCTCCCTTCCTTGGGCATTACAACGCAATTGCCCCACAATATGCAATCTGCTTGAATAGACAGTTCGTCCTTGCAACGAATGTACGGTTTGGCCTCCTCGCACATTTGCTTAGATATGGCAGACCAATCCCTTTTGAGGATGCAACCCTTTACCACCTATAAAATCGGATCCTGGCTGGTCCAAGTCTTAACTTGTTGAGCCGTGACAGGGGTTCCTTCACTCTCAAAAGCCTCCATGATTAACATTAGATCCACCAGTTGTCGCGTTTCCACCTCCGGTGTGGGCAATGGCATCCGGCTCAAAGCATCGGCACAATTCTCTGTGCCAGGTCTGTGGCGAATGACATAATCATAGGCAGATAATGTCAGCGCCCACCTTTGGATGCGGGATGAAGTGTTGGTATTGATACCTTTGCTCTTGGAAAACAATGAAATGAGCAGCTTGTGGTCAGTCTCTAATTTGAACCTCAGATCGAACAGGTATTGATGCATCTTTTTAACACCGTACACACACGCTAAAGCTTCTTTTTCTACCATGCTGTCGGCTCTTTCTGCTTTAGACAAACTTTTGGATGCATACGCGACAGGTTGAAGATTCCCGACTCATTGTCTTGTTGGAGTACGCAACCAATTCCATATGACGATGCATCACAGGGCAAAACTAAACATTTACATGGGTCATAATGTACCAGCAGCTTGTTTGAGCAAAGCAGATTGGTGGCTTTCTTGAAAGCTCTGTCTTACGATGCGCCCCAAACCTAGTTGTCGCCTTTTCTCAGTAGCATGTGCAGTGGTTCTAGTAAGATGCTCAATTTAGGTAGGAAGTTACCAAAGTAGTTGAGTAGACCCAGGAACGAACACAGCTTCGTCACATTCTATGGCTTGGGTGCATTCTTGATGGTTTTCACGTCAGTAGGTCTGATGCCATCAGCGGTGATTTTCCTCCCGAGGAATTCAACCTCCGGTGCCATGAAGACGCACTTCAAGCGTTTCAGTCTGACTCTCACTCTATCCAAACACAGTCTGGTTGTTCAGATGTTCCTTGGAGTCACGACCGGTGATCAGGATGTCATCTTAGAACACGATGGTTCTGGGAACGGACTTCAGTAGACTTTCCATATTCCTCTGGAATATTGCTGCAGCCGAGCGAATTCCGAAAGGGCACCTGTGGTAAATCAACATTCCTTTGTGCGTGTTAATGCACATAAGTCTCTTTGACGTCTCGACCAACTCCTGTGTTGTATAGGCCGACGTCAAGTCCAGTTTTGTGAACGACTTCCCTCTGACTAGCGTCACAAACAGGTCATCAGCCTTCGGTAACAGGTACTGATCTTGTTTCGAAACCCTGTTGATCGTAGCCTTGTAGTCTCCACAGGTTCTGACTGTGGCATCACTTTTCAGAAAAGGAACAATGGGGCTGGCCCATTCATTAAATTCGACCGGTGATATGATCCCTTCACGCTGGAGTCTGTCCAGTTCAATTTCGACCTTCTCCCTCATCATATGAGCTTTATGATGGATGGTTCTTGCATCTGAGTCTACGTGGATCTGCACCTTGGCTCTCGTGAAGTTGCCGATATCCGGTTCGAACAGCGAGGGGAACTTGCTCAATACTTGGGCACATGTATCTTCCTCCGATGACAACGCCTTTATGTTGTTCCAGTCACATCTGATTTTCTCCAACCAGCTCCTGCCGAACAACGTTGGGCCATTGCCTGGAACAATCCACAGCGGTAGCTCGTGAACCGCACCGTTATACGACACATTAATTTGTGCACTGCCAATCACCTTTATCAGTTCCTTCATGTACGTGCGCAGCTTGGCATTAACAGGGCTCAGCCTGGGCCTCGCAGTCTTAGTATCCCACAGCTTACTAAATGCCCTCTCATTCAGGATCGATTGACTTGCCCCCGTGTTCAGTTCCATCGATACCGGTATCCTGTTAAACTTCACATGAATCAAAATTGGTTTACTCTTGGTTATGAAGGAGTACAGTCCATACACTTCCTCATCTGGTATCTGGGATCGCGTATCCGGATCCGCGCTAGTCTGACTCTCATCCTCCTCGGCCAACACGGAGAAGTCGGATACATTCCCGCTGCGGACTTTGGGCAGCCACAGGTTTCGCAAATGTGGCTGGATAGGCCCTGCCATATGCCGCTCTGCCGAACGCTGAATCAATCGCATTTACAGTACTTGCCGAGGTTCGGTTCTTCACCGCTATTTGCTTTAGACTCCTGTCTGTTGTCATTCATGATTGAGCGATCTGGATGGTCCTTTTTAAATCCAACTCCTCCACCGCCAGAAGTTTGTGCAGGATCACCTCGTGGTTGATACCGATAACAAAGAAGTCCCGCAGCATGTCTGTCAACACCGTCCCGAACTTGCACGGTCCCGCTAGACGTCTCGGGTCGGCAACGAATTCCGTTGCACTCTGGCCCTCCGATCGAACGTGTGTATAAAACCTGTATCTCGAGATGATGATGCCGTCGTCTGGCTTGAGGTGCTCCCATACCAATGTACACAACTCCTCGTACATTTTCTCTGTTGGATCACTAGGTATGAGTAGATTCTTTCTCAGACCGTAGATCTTTGAACCGCACACAGTGAGGAACACGGCCCGGCGCCGATTTGCATCATCGACCCCCTTCATTTTCTTGGCCACGAAGTACTGGTTCAAACGGCTCACAAAGTCTGCCCAATCTTCTCCCTCCACAAATCGCTTTAAAAATCCAATCGTGCTCATTTTGCAAACAAAGTTTCTTGTATTCTCGTCGCCAAATGTTATGTATGCAATAAAGGTTCAAACTGAATACTGTTTAACTAAGCAAGGTATAACCTTGGCTCTGCTTTATTTAGGCCCAAAGTGCCTGACTCTCAAAATGGCTGATCTTTTATACCTGAGCAACGCCATGTGCGTGCTGCTCAGTGGCCTCCAAAAATGATGCCATCTGGTGGCTACAAACAGAATGTACATACATGACAACTTCAAAGACCAGACATTCATGCTTCACATAGCAAGATCTCTGTCACCTCTAGATCACAATCCTCAAACAACTCGAAAATAAAATGATTAGGAAGTCACAGCATTTAAATGTCACCTGCTCCATCGGACTTGGTAAGGTGGCAATGTTTCTGCTCCCTGTCTGATTTCTATGCCAAGCAGTGACTCAGACTCTGGTAAACACTGCCACTCCCCTCGCACTTCTTCTGCAGTAACACACTGGCTGTGGGACGAGGGTTAGGATGTGAAAGGCGCTGTATAAATGCAGATCTGGGCGAGACTGGACTGTCAGTCTGTGTTTCTGTGCCTGATTTATCTCGCTGTCTTCACAACTAGAGAGGCGAGCCTGTGTCAAACACCCCCTGCTTAGTGCGCTGGACCAGAGACTTCCCAACACAACGGGCATGAGACTATTTATCGATTACTGAGACCAACTAATAGATTTCTTATTGTCTTCATTCCGAGGGGAAATAACAATCAATGTCCGGCCTCTTAATACTTAAAACACCTTTTCTTGCAGTAGAATCATAGAATCATAGAAATTTACAGCACGGAAGGAGGCCATTCAGCCCATTGTGTCCGTGCCGGCCGACCAAGGACTATCCCACCTATTCCCACTTTCCAGCTCTTGGTCCGAAGCCCTGCAGGTTACGGCACTTTAAGTGCACATCCAAGTATTTTTTAAATCTGGTGAGGCTTTCTGCCTCTACCACCCCTTTCAGGCAGTGAGTTCCAGATTCCCACCACCCTCTGTATGAAGAAATTTCCCCTCATCACTCCTCTAACCCTTTCCCCAATTACTTTAAATCTACGCCCCCTGGTTGTTGACCCCTCTGCCAAGGAGGGTCCACTCTATTCAGGCCCCTCATAATTTTATACACTTCAATCATGTGTCCCCTCAGTCTCCTCTGTTCCAAAGAAAATAGACCCAACATCTCCAATAGCCAAAATTCTCCAGTCCAGGCAACATTCTTGTAAATCTCCTCTGCACCCTTTCCAGTGCAATCACAATCCAGTACTTAAAAAAAAAAGCTGCGTGAGTGCACTTTCCATTAAAAACCCAATATTTAAATATATCTTTCTGGACATATGGTCAACAAATGCTGAGACACGAACACTGTAGAAACACATTCACTCACTGTGCTCTGTAAATAAACTTTACTCAACTACAAAACACATACATTGGATAAAACAACATATTTTACATTTCCTATCCGAGGTTTGAAGCTTTGCACAAACAAAGTATCTGTGGGTTGTGGAGACACATGTTTGATTTACTAGCTCTGGATTCTCCCCTAGCCTTAGAAGAACAATGAAAGACAGCCTTGAGGTCACAAGCTGCTTCCCTGTTACCCTTTGGCTGCCAATGGAAAATGGTTCAGATTCATGAACTGGGTGCATCGACCTCAAACCTGAATTCCCAATGTGCGTTCCCACTGTGTGAGGCTCAGTTGCTGGGAGCACCGCATCGTAAAACATTCGCTCCTTTCTCCATGGCCATTGTGCTTTCTTAATGACAGAAGAAGGTGCTGGGTGGGGTCGCCAAATCTGGTCGGGTGTATTTCTGGAGGTTTCATCGCATGGCCTCCCACCTTGAACAGCCGCGCCCCACACTCCCACCATTGGTCCATCCTCCAGGCACACTTCCTTCCCATGGCTAATCAGAAAGTAAACAGACTCTTTGATACCTGATTGGTGATTCTTGACTGTCAGTCAAACAGCCTTTTTGCCCCAACTCCAATATTTTTATGATTAATAAATGAAAGTGTTTAAAGCAACTTAAAAGACTAAGGGGGAATCATTTGATACCTTAGTGCCTCCAGTTAGTGCCTGGCAGGGCGCTAATGGGGCGCTGAGGAAGTAGCGCCATGGCGAGGTGAATCAAGCGACACACGCCAAATTCGGCTGCTACAAATTAACGGCAGGGACTTCAACACCAGACATATCGTGACGTCAGTGATCGTCCAATGCTCACTGGGCACCCGATCTGTAAAATTCATTGTCGCCCCGACAGAGGCATCAAGCAGGCAGATGCCGGCTCCAGGGGCGCTACTTAAAAGGGGTCATGTGTAATGAGTCACCACTGTCAGGTTAGTGCTGTTTCACTGCTTTTTTGTCAGTTTGACATTGTGGAACAGTTGAATTCAGTCATTTAAAGGTTGTTTAGTCTCGGGAGTGTTGTGGCTACTAACAATTAGTGACATTTTTATTCTCACAACATATCGAAATACTACGCTAGAATGAAGTTCTGCAGCATCAATGAACCTCCCCTTTAAGAACTGGAACGAGCCTGTGACAATGATGACTTGCAATTAGACTGCACCTGATATTGCTTAGTGCTTTGAGTCTAACGCCACTGAGCTAGTCCGTAGGTACTTGATTTAGCACTCCAATCCTTTCTTTGAGCAATGAAACTTCATTTTGCGTGCAGCGTGATTCATTAGCGCCTGGCGCTAAATCTCAAACTTTTCTAAAGTTGCTGCCCGTTCCTGGGCTATAATGAATTTCATCCCCCACATTTTTTTTATGGCCCGATGATTTTTCTCCCAGGTTTTCTGGCAGGAATGTCCCAGAGATTTATCTTCAGTTCCTGAGAGTCCAGGACAATCCTGGCAGGTTGGAGAGGGTCAGTAAGCTTTAGGTCGTCCACATATTTCGCTTCAAGGAGTTTGTTCCAGGATTGCCACAAGTTTAAACTGGCTTCGGTAATGACTTACTGGGCTCGCTGAAGGGGTTAGAGGGAAGCCATAAGCTTCCAAAAGGAAGTGACTCAGCCCTGTTTATGTAGATGACTTGTAGGCAGCCTCTCATCAAGGCAAAGTGGGCTGATTGTTTAAACAGAAGCATGTGTCAGAGGGAGAGCAGCAAACCTATCGCATTCCAAATCCACCCAGGTCGCAGAAATAATGTTGCTCATGGCCATCCTAATGGCCTCTTCCCACAGCACCATGGCATTTCCAATTGCCCCAGACCTTTGACAGCCCGTTAACTGTGGTGGGTGTTGGTTCTGTTCAGCAGAATCACACTTTGTCCTGAGGTTGTGTGAGAGGCCAGAGTCAGGGCTCCAAGAAACCATCCTGGTATTTGTAAAGGGGCTGAGTTTTAATCAATTGTAAATGTAAAGCTGCATCTTGTCGCAACCTGGATCAAAAGAAAGAAAGAACTTGTATTTTTATAGTGCCTTTCACCTCAGGACGTCCCAAAGTGCTTTACAGCCAATGAAGTATTTTTAAAGTGTGGTTACCGTTGTAATGCATTAAATGTTGGGGGGGGGGGGGAGGGGGTATTACATCTGGGCCGGTTGACTGGAACTGATCAGCTCCCACTTCAATGTACCACCAGACAGACCTGAGGTTGTTGGACCTGTGTGAAGTGCCTATCAGAGCTTTTCATCACAGACACATGGTCCAAGTTACAAAAGCTCCTGTAGGAATCTACCAGGAGGCAAGACTTTAGGGGCCAAAATTGCCCCTGACTGAAAGGATGCGCACCTACCAATCTTGAAGATTTTTCTCCGTCCCAATCCATAGGGCAGAGAGTAGAGTGAAATTCAGCTCTTTGTAATTTTTTTTGTTCCAGACGGTTAAGTCAGGTTCCAGAGGGGTGGAAGTGCGTGGGGAGCGGGGCGGACATCAGTATGTGTCATCAGCACTGTGCTGATGATGCTGACATGTAGCAACATCCCTCCCCTTCAGTTCATTGGAAGGGTCGCTGCGAACTCTGCAGCCACGTTAGTGGCACCCACTGAGTACCAGGGAGGGTTTCGGCTGGGCCAGCAGCCCGGTACCCAAGAAGGGGTGCCAAGCTGCCTGTTGGTGGCTCAGCCGAACTCGTGGCTGCCATTGTCGGGCCGACCTCAGAGTCGGACGACAATTAAAATAAAATGGTGGCCGCTGCAGTGCGGCAGGAACACCACCCAGCGACAGGCAGCTTCCCACAGGGGAAAGCTGTCAGGGGCACCGAGTGGCAGCCACTCCGATCCCGCGGGGCAATTTTCCACACGGGACGGAAAGGGGGTCGCCGCCGGTCGGGAAGGGGTCGACGGGGCGGGAACACTGGCGGAGCGGAAGCATCCACTGCCCCCCCCCCCCCCCAAAAATGAGGGCAATGTCACGATTGTCGGCGACTCCGTGCCGACCAAGTGTCGAGTGCTTTCCGCACCGTCACCATGGCTCGTAAAAATGGGATAATTTCAGCTTTTGCTACTTTTAAAAATTTGTTCCTGGAATGTGGGTATCACCAGCAAGGCCAGCACTTATTGCCCATCCCTAGTTGCCCCTCGAGAAGGTGGTGGTGTGCTGAATTCTTGAACCGCTGCAGTCCACGCAGTGAAGGTGCTCCCAGAGTGCTGTTAGGGAGGGATTTTGACCCAGCGACGATAAAGGAACGCTGATATATTTCCGTCAGGATGGTATGTGACTTGGAGGGGAACTTGCAGGTGATGGTGTTCCCATGTGCTTGCTGCCCTTGTCCTTCTAAATGGTAGAGGTTGTGTGTTGGGGGGGTGCTGTCGAAGAAGCCTTGGCAAGTTGCTGCAGTGCATCTTGTAGATGGTACACACTGCAGCCACGGTGCTCAGTGAATGTTGAAGGTGGTGGATGGGGTGCCAATCAAGCGGGCTGCTTTGTCCTGGATGGTGTTGAGCTTCTTGAGTGTTGTTGGAGCTGCACTTATCCAGGTAAGTGGAGAGTATTCCATTACACTTCTAACTTGTAGATGGTGGAAAGGCTTTGGGGAGTCAGGAGGTGAGACACTCGCCACAGAATACCCAGCCTATCACCTGTTCATGTTGCCACAGTATTTCTGTGGTTGGTCCAGTTAAGTTTCTGGTCAATGGTGACCCCCAGGATGTTGAATTAAAAGGACTGGTGTGAAACCAAGGGTTAGAAATTGGACCTCATTGTGTCTGTTTTACGGGTGTAAATTGGGGGCGACGAGGGCCAATTTTGGGACCATTGTCCTGTGCCCTGAAAGACATCCGACCAAATATTGGGCCATTTTTTCTGGCGCCTAGGAAAACCACCTAATGATATGCTAATGAGGGGCCTAGGATCGCTCTGGGAAATTGGGCTAGTCTGAGCCGAGGGGTCATCGTTCATGCATGTCACACTACATCCTGGATGTGTTGTGAATGTGGGCATGATGCCTAATTGTAGAGAGTGTGCATAATGTATTTGCTTCATGGGTTCTTTGCTTAAGAATTCATAGCAACACATTGCTATTAAGAACTAGTTGGTTTATTAGTAAAGGTTTAAAAATCACACTACACATTACCAATTAATCCACCAAGCTAACAGCCATCTGCCTCATTGTGGATCCCCTGAACCCAACTGGCTGGGGTTTTATTGAGTCTTGTGAACATCACATGACTGGCTAAGCCAGTCCAACTCAACAGCTCTACCAACCTATGAACATATTCACTGATGCATACATTGCAGTGTGGTCTTGCTTAAAGGAAGCTAACTTCAGCATGTATGCAAATGGGACGTACGAAGAGAGGCAAATCAGAACAGGAGCGTAGGGGCCAGTGAGCAGAATAAGTGCTTGTGTGGGCAGAATGAGCCAGCTGCCCTCATCGGCAAGTCTTGTTATTTGTACATTTGTTAGTTTGAAATCCAAATCCGTTGGGTAATAATCTTCCTCTCTTCTTGTCGAATCATATCGCGTGGAAAACACAAACAGCATTAATAGAATTAACCGTGTTATCACTTTCTGCTCATCATTCCCCTGATTTAGGGAACTCGCATTGACCCAGACTTAGGGGCATAGCAACAGGAGGATGCAATTCAGCCACTCAAGTCTGTTCCGCCATTCAATTAGACCATGGCTGATCTGTACCTCAATTCCATTTTTTTGATTTTGCTCCATTTCCCATGATACCCTCACACAAGAAAAATCTATCGATCTCAGTCTTGAAAGATCCAATTGACCCCCAGCATCCACAGCCTTTTAGGGGAGAGAATTCCAGATTTCCACTGCCACTTTGTGTGGAAAAGTGGTTTCTGTTATCACCCCTCTAACTTTAAAATCATGTCACCATGTTCTTGATTCCCTCACCAGAGGACAAAGTTTCTCCGTATTTACCATATCAAATTTGCTTAAAATTTTAAACACCCCTATCATATCACCCCTCGATCTCCTAAATTCCAGGGACTTTGCCGATTCAGTACCCACCCAGAGAAACCATGGGGAGACTTTCTGCTCGATTGTAGCTCTGTTGTATGGCGAAGGACATTCCTCCTGCTGCTGCCAGTTTCTGGTCTTGGAACAGAGGAGGGTTTAAAAAATACACTCTTGGATTTACATGGTGCCTTTCATGACCACCGGACATATCAAAGCGCATTACAGCCAATGAATTACTTTTGGAGTGTAATCACTGTTGTAATGTAAGAAATGCAGCAGCCAATTTGAAATTGCGCACAAGCAAGCTCTCACAAATTGCTTTGAGAGAACAGCTCCGCAGGTCGGGCTATATAAGAGCTGGAGCAGAGATCCACTCCAACCTCCAGCCCGAGCTGCTCCAAGTATGCGATAATTTTAAGATGGGCGACTGGGTGATGTCATCAAAACCCTGGTCGCCGTTTTGGCGCGTGGGCAGGATCATCGGCAGGGCCCAGGTACAAAGGAGTGGGAAGGTCAGGGTGCATGAGTGGCGAGTGTTTTTGGTGAGATGTGGTGAATGTTTGTGGCGGAGGAGCGGCGAGAGATTGTGGCGGAGATGCGACAGATGAGGGTACGGGGCCCAGAAGAGCCGAGGGCCCAGAGGTAGCACGGGCCAGCCCACACTGCGATATGTGTGCGCATTAGGTCCGCGCAGCAGAGCAGGTCTCCGGTCGTCCTGGTTAACCCTTGCCATTGGATAAAGGCCTAGTTCTGTCAAGCCCGTGTGGTGGCTGATGTGCAACGATCACCACACGTTAAAAAAAAATCCGCGCACAGGCATCTTCCACCCCTTCAATTGTAGTTCAGGACTGGAACATCGGGTCCTTCATCGAAACACCTCTGAACTCGTGGAAGCAAGTCATCCTCGTTCGAGGGACTGCCTATGATGATGATGACATACTGCAATGCGATAATGACCTAATAATCTGTATTTTTTGTTAAGTTGAATGAGGAATAAATATTGACCAGGACAATGGATGATATGTATTTATGCTTGGGGTCACCAGACACCAGGGGGCACCACTGTCGGAGGTCATCGGGTTGTACGCGCACATGCGCGGTCACTGGTATATAAATGCGGGTACCACGTCACGCGGGTTACTTTGGGTGCGAATAAAGTTGGATCAGGTTTACATCTGAGGCAGTTTACAGTAACAAGTCTTTTGAGTCATTACATTCATTACACCAGGGAGAACTCCTCTGCTCTTCTTTGAAATAGTGCTTGCTTTGGGAGTTTTACGTCCCCTTGAAAGAGCAGACGGGGCCTTGGTTTAACGTCTCATACAAAAGACGGCACCTCCGACAGTGCAGTGCTCCCTCAGTACTATACTGGAGTGTCAGGCTAGATTATTTTATACTCAAGTTCCTGGAGTGGGGCTTGAACCCACAACTTTCTGTCTCAGAGGCGAGAGTGCTGCCCACTGAGCCACAGATGATACTTTTACCAGGATGTTACCAAGGATGAAGGACTTCAATTATGAGCAGAGGTTGGAAAAGTTAGGACTGTTCTCCTTGGAACAGAGAAGGTTATCATCATAGGCAGTCCCTCGAAATTGAGGAAGACTTGCTTCCACTGTAAAAGTGAGTTCTTAGGTGACTGAACAGTCCAATACGGGAATTACAGTCTCTGTCACAGGTGGGACAGACAGTCGTTGAAGGGAAGGGTGGGTGGAACTGGTTTGCCCCACGCTCTTTCCGTTGCCTGCGCTTGTTTTCTGCATGCTCTCGGCGACGAGACTCGAGGTGCTCAGCGCCCTCCCGGATGCACTTCCTCCACTTAGGGCGGTCTTTGGCCAGGGGCTCCCAGGTGTCGGTGGGGATGTTGCATTTTATCAAGGAGGCTTTGAGGGTGTCCTTGAAACGTTTCCTCTGCCCACCTTGGGCTCGCCTGCCGTGTAGGAGTTCTGAGTAGAGCGCTTGCTTTGGGAGTTTTGTGTCAGGCATGCGAATAATGTGGCCTGCCCAATGGAGCTGGTTGAGTGCGGTCAGTGCTTCGATGCTGGGGATGTTGGCCTGATCGAGGACGCTAACGTTGGTGCGTCTGTCCTCGCAGGGAATTTGCAAGATCTTGCGGAGGCATCGCTGGTGGTATTTCTCCAGCGATTTGAGGTGTCTACTGTATGTCTCTGAGCCATACAGGAGGGCGGGTATCACTACAGCCCTGTACACCATAAGCTTGGTAGCAGATTTGAGGGCCTGGTCTTCGAACACTCTTTTCCTCAGGCAGCCGGAGGCAGTGTTGAACCTCGTCATCGATGTCTGCTCTTGCTGATAATAGGCTCCCGAGGTATGGAAAGTGGTACACATTGTCCAGGGTCACACCATGGATCTTGATGATTGGGGGGCAGTGCTGTGTGATGGGGTCAGGTTGGTGGAGGACTTTTGTCTTACGGATGTTTAGTGTAAGGCCCATGCTTTTGTATGTCTCAGTGAAGATGTTGACTCTGAATTGGAGTTCAGTCTCTGTATGTGCGCAGATGCAGGCGTCGTCCGCATACTGTAATTCGATGACAGAGGTTGGGACGGTCTTGGATCTGGCCTGGAGACGACGAAGGTTGAACAGGTTCCCACTGGTTCTGTAGTTTAGTTCCACTCCAGTGGGGAGCTAGTTGAGTGTGAGGTGGAGCATTGCAGCGAGGAAGATTGAGAAGAGGGTTGGCGCGATGACACAGCCCTGCTTAACCCCGGTCCGGACATGGATTGGGTGTGTGATGGATCTGTTGGTCAGGATCACGGTTTGCATGCCATCGGTGAGCAGGCAGAGGATGGCGACAAACTTTTGGAGGCAGCCGAAATGGAGGAGGACGCTCCATGAGGAGGACTATGGAGAGAAGGTTAAGAGGTGACCTAATAGAGGTTTTCAAGATGATGAGTAGGTGGAAAAAACTATTCCCTCTGGCGAGTGGGTCAATGACCAGAGGTCATAGCCTTAAAACTATTGACAAAAGGCCGAGAGGGGAGATGAGGAGAAATATTTTTCGCTCTATGGGCCCAAGTTTCGGCCTCAGTTGCTCCTGAATTTTTGGAGCAACTGGTGTAGAATGGAGTATCTTAGAAATTCAAATTCTCGGCATTTAGTTTGCTCCAGTTCTAGTCAGTTAGAACAGTTTCACTTTGGAACAGAATTTCTTTTTCAAAAGGGGGCATGTCCGGCCATTTACGCCTGTTTTCAAAGTTTCGGCAGTGAAAACTTACTCCAAATTAACTTAGAATGGAGTAAGTGAAGATTTTTGTACGCTCGAAAAAACTTGTCTACACTTTAGAAAATCAAGCGTAGGTTACAAATCAGGCATAGGGAACGGGCGCTGGGGGGGGGCGTTTAAAGGGAAGTTTACAAACATTAAACACTTCAGTAGCGCCCACTGTAGCGCGCATGTGCAGAGGTCCCGGCACTGTTTTCAGCGCAGGGACCTAGCTCCGCCCCCAACTGCTCGTGCTGCGCCGCGCCTGACTCAAGAGGACCTGCAGGGAGCCGGAGAATCTGTAAGTTTTTTTTAGGCGCACTTTGTGGCGCGAAAAATGGGCGTCCAGGTTGGGGCTGCGCCGTTCTAGGCGCGACCCAAAACTTGGGCCCAGAGAGTTGTCGGGATCTGGGACGCTCTGCTTGAAAAGGTGGTGAAAGCTGATTCCATCAATAATTTTAAAGGGGAGTTGGACAGGTACTGGAGGATGAGCAACTTACAGGGTTGCATACAAAAAGAAGGGGGGGAGGTGGGGCAAGACTGCTCTTTCAAAGAGCCGGCACAGGCACGACGGGCCGAACGGCTTCCTTCGTGAGGTAAGTTTCTATGATGCTACCATTCTGGGACAAACACTTCACAAAGTAAAATTACACAAAGCAGACGAGCCTAGTCTTAGTGTTTACATTGTACTCTTGGATAATGTACTCAACATAAACACTGGCAGAAGAAGACACCCAAATCTTTGACAATTACGTTATAAAAACCAGCTTTTGTTTGACGCAGATGTTTCGTTAATAAACTTAACGCCAACAAACAGACTGAAATGTGGGCCTTTGTTGATTATATTGCTGCAGAATTCTGATGGTTTCATGAGGACGGTGTCCAAGATGATCAGCAGTGCAATTCAATTAAGATTGGATTAGATCTTTAAAGCAAAGCCACCTTCTTGAACCGCGTGGTGGAGGTGCTCTCTGTTAGGGAGGGAGTTCTAGGATTTTGACCCAGTGACAATGAACAAATGGTGATGTATTTCCAAGTCAGGATGGTGTGTGACTTGGAGGGGAACTTGGAGGTGGTGGTGTTCCCTTGCACCTGCTGTCCTTGTCCTTCTAGGCTGCAGAGGTCGCAGTTTGGAAGATGCTGCCAAAGAAGCAGTGGCGAGTTGCTGCAGTGCATCTTGTAGATGGTACACACTGCAGCAACGGTACGCAAGTGGTGGAGGTTAGCTATTGAGTCCAGAGACGGTAGGGCAGTTCAATGGCCCACTGAGAATGCACAGAGGGGAATTGTGGGTTGTAATCTGAGCTGGGGACACACATTCAGAAGACTGACTCTACTCCATGTCAGCTTTGAGCTCTCCTCACCTCTTGTGCTCACTTGCTTCTGGTTTGCAGTCGGTATTGTTTAAGTTTTGGCGATGAGGTGGTTGAATGGGTTCGCACAAAGACCCATCATTTCAGGCACTGGGTTTGAATCCAGTCCTGGAGACTGAGAGAAAGACATGGCAGATCATTTATGCACAGTAAGCTCCCACAAACAACAATGTGTTAATGATCAGATAATGAGTTTGTAATGTTAGTGATGTTGATTATGTGGTGGTGTGCAGATCAGAGAGACCTGAGGCAAATGAGCTTATGTCCGTAATTCAAAACCTAGCAGGAATCACACAAACCGTCTCCAGTTAAATTGCCAGCCTCACTGAGAGACGCCACAAGGTTGGTTTGCGTGAGAAATTCATACCGCAACAAGGTGTGGTCTACAGAGGTTGAGGTTAAGGTGCACTGCTGAAGATAAAAGCCTAACTCCATAACTGGCCCGTTCTGTAAGTGGGACTGGTCAACACCAAGGGGTGAGTTTCCGCTTTTAAACGCTGATTATATCAACACAATCCAGAAGGAATCGGACAACTGGCGCTAAAGATTGAGGAATTCAAACATGAGTGAGTTATGCCCAAAACCACTCACACGGGTGTTCTCCCCGATCCTTTCCGCTGGTTCAAGATTCAATTGGCCCGGATCAGGCCCTGCCCACAACACTAGCCCCACCCCCAGGGCGACATTGGGAGATTCCGCTGATGGCGCGGGTTCGGGAAGGCTCTTCACTCAGGCTTGTTCTTTCACAGGTGCGCAGGCACCAGTCAGCACTGTTTAAAGTTTCTTCATATCAAAAAATATTTAAATTGCTAAGAAACTGACTGGTGTACACCAGTGAGACTATTAAACAGTCCTGCGTAATTTGTAAAGTTATTTTCAGTGATTTTTAAATCGGGTTACTCACAGGTGGCCTGGAGACGGCAAAGGTTGAACAGGTTCCCACTGGTTCTGTAGTTTACTTCCACTCCAGCAGGAAGCTTGTTGACTGTGAGGTGGAGCACGGCAGCGAGGAAGATTGAGAAAAGGGTTGGTGCGATGACGCAGCCCTGCTTGACCCCGGTCTGGACGTGGATTGGGTCTGTGATGGATTCCTTGATAAGGAGCACGGCCTGCATGTCGTCGTGGAGCAGGCGCAGGATGGTGACGAACTTTTGAGGGCATCCGAAACGGAGGAGGACGCTCCATAGACCCTCACGGTGGACAGTGTCAAAGGCCTTTGTAAGGTCAAAGAAGGCCATGTACAAGGACTGGTGCTGTTCCCTGCATTTTTCTTGCAGCTGTCGCGCTGTGAAAATCATATCCGTTATGCCTTATAACCTTATAGCCTTATATCCGGGAGGGCGTTGAGCTCTTCAAGTCTCAACGCAAAGAGCGTGAAGAGGCCAAGCGCAGGCAGCGGAAGGAGCGTGTGGCAAACCAGCCCCACCGATCCCTTCCCTCAACGAATGTCTGTCCCACCTGTGACAGGGTCTGTGGCTTGGCTATCGGACTGTTCAGCCATCAAAGAACTCACTTAGGGAGTGGAAACAAGTCTTCCTCGATTCCGAGGGACTGCCTATGATGATGATGATATAGCCTTATAATCATAACCTTCGTCTTCTCCAGGCCAGGTCCAAGACCACCCCAACCTCTATTGTCGATCTACAGTACGCGGATGATACCTGTGTCTGCGCACATACAGAGGCTGAACTCCAAGTCATAGTCAACGTATTTACTGAGGCGTACAAAAGCATGGGCCTTGCACTAAACATCCGTAAGACAAAGGTCCTCCACCAGCCTGTCCCCACCACACAGCACTGCACCCAAGTTATCAAGATCCACGACGTGGCCCTGGACAACGTGGTCCATTTCCCATACCTCGGGAGCCTCTTATCAACAAGAGCAGACATTGACGACAAGAATCAACACCGCCTTCGGCCGCCTGAAAAAAAGAGTATTCGAAGACCAAACCCTCAAATCTGGCACCAAGCTCATGGTCTACAGGGCAGTAGTAATACCCACCCTCCTGTATGTTTCAGGGACATGGACCATGTACAGCAGACACCTCAAGTGGCTGGAGAAATGCCAGCAACGATGTCTCCGCAAGATCCTGCAAATCCCCTGGGAGGACAGACGCACCAACATTAGCATCCTCGACCAGGCCAACATCCCCAGCATTGAAGCACTGACCACACTTGATCAGCTCCGCTGGGCAGGCCACATAGTTCGCATGCCAGACACGAGACTCCCAAGAGCAAGCGCTCTACTCGGAGCTCCTTCACGGCAAACGAGTCAAAGGTGGGCAGAGGAAACGTTACAAGGACACCCTCAAAGCCTTCCTGATAAAGTGCAACATCCCCACTGACACCTGGGAGTCCTTGGCCAAGGACCGCCCTAAGTGGAGGAAGTGCATCCAGGAGGGCGCTGAGCACCTCGAGTCTCATCGCCGAGAGCATGCAGAAACCAAGCGCAGGCAGCTGAAGGAGCGTGCGGAAAACCTTTCCCACCCATCCTTTCCTTCAACGGCTATCTGTCCCACCTGTGACAGGGACTGTGGTTCTCATATTGGACTGTTCAGCCAACTAAAGACTCATTTTTAGAGTGGAAGTTTTCCTCGATTCCGAGGGACTGCCTATGATGATGATGATGACTCACAGGTGGTGGACAGGACACTCTGATTAAAAATGCAGATTTTTTTTGTGATGAACTCATTTTCAGCCGAATTAAGCAAACTGTCCCGAGTTACCGCTCTTAAATACATCTGGGGATGACAAGAAAAAGAAGGAAATGATTCCGTTCTATCGCACTGCCCGATTGGGCTGGTTCATGGCAGATTTTATATTCGAAATTTACCAGAAACTTGAAGCCTAACCGAACCAACACATGTTCAAGCGCATTTTGGATGTAATTTCCTGATTGCTGCAATGACAGAGTGAGGGGATCTTCTATGTCTACACGAGAGGGCAGATGGGGCCTCGGTTTAATGTCTCATCCAAACGACGACACCTCCGACAGTGCAGCACTCCCGCAGTATTGCCCCTCTGACAATGCATCACTCCCTCAGTACTGACCCTCTGACAGTGCGGCGCTCCCTCAGAACTGCCCCTCTGACAGTGCGGCGCTCCCTCAGAATTGCCCCCCCGACAGTGCAGCACTCCCATGGTACTGGCACTTGGAGTGTCAGCTTAGATTTTTTTCTCAAGTCTCTTGGAGTGGGACTTGAACCGACTAGGGTAGAGAGAGAGGAACTATTTCCTCTGATGGGGGAGTCCAGAACAAGGGGGCATAACCTTAAAATTAGAGCTAGGCCATTCAAGGGTGATTTCAGGAAGCATTTCTTCACACAAATGGAGTAGAAATCTGGAACTCTCTCCCCCAAAAAGTTGTTGAGGCTGAGGTTCAATTGGAAATTTCAACACTGAGAGTGATAGATGTTTGTTGGGTATTAAGGGTTACGGAACCAAGGCGGGTAAATGGAATTAAGATAAAGATCAGCCATGACCTAATTGAATGGTGGAACAGGCTTGAATGGCTGAAAGGCCTCCTCCAGGGCCTATGAGAGGTGACCTGTACATGACAGTGAATTACAGAGCCAGTTTACTGGCTGGTGATTCGATGGTTTGAGTTATGCTGCCCACAGTTTGTAGAGGCAGATTGGGTTCAAGTGAAGCATTCGAAAATGTTTCTCATAATCTTCAAACCTCAGCAAAATCTGTAGTGCAAACATGAGTTCCTGGTGATTTCAGCTTGCTGCTTATGACTGATTGGGTTATAAGGTGTCAGCCATGGGTCAGTGGGTAGCACCCTCGCCTCTAAGTTCAAAGGTTCAAGTCCCACTCCAGGGACTTGAGCACATAAATCTAGGCTGATACTCCAGTGTAGTGCTGAGGGAGTGCTGCACTGTCTGAGGTGCTGTCTTTTGGATGAGACATCAAAGCGAGACTCCATCTGCTCTCTCAGGTAGAGGTAAAAGATCCCATGGCACTATTTTGACGAAGAGCAGGGGAGTTATCCCCGGTGTCCTGGCCAATAACATTAAAAGCATTAACTAGTCATGATCACATTGCTGTTTGTGGGAGCTTGCTGTGCGCAAATTGGCTGCCGTGTTTCCTACATTATAACAGTGACTACACTTCAAAAAAGTACTTAATTGGCTATAAAGCGCATTGGGATGTCCGGTGGTCGTGAAAGGCGCTATATAAATGCAAAGGGATGAAATTGCCCCCGTGGCCCATCCAGGGACACTAACCTGCCTGCCCCAGGTCAGTTAACGCCAGCATGAAATTGCCCCTTTCTGACTCAGAAACGAGGCGGACCGCTGTCTCAGGTGCTCTGAGTCACTTTGGGGGCACTCCCAGGCCGATGACACGGTGCTGAGGTCAGCGCTACATGGCTGCTCCACATAGTGCTGATGCACCACAATGCTCCACTCCTTCCTTTAAAGGGAAGGGCCGCTGCCGACTCTGCAGTCCCTTTGGTGGGCACCACTGGGCCACCAGGTGCATTTTCGAGCTGGCCAGCGGCCCGGCACACAGAAGGCAGTGTCGGGCTGCATGATGATGGCCCAATCGAAATGAGAACATCGGCCAACAATAAAACATGGCGGCCCAGGGTGCACATGCCCTCGCCCTGTGAAGCTGGCGCTAACATCGGCCCGCACCAGCCTGGCATCCCGTGGAGCAATTTCCCCTGCAGGTTGTAAAGGTGTTGGCATGGGTGATGAGGGGTCGAGGCGCAGACGGTGATGATGTCATCACGGTCTGCGCCCCGACCCAGGCCGCAAAATGCAGAGTGGGCGCTAACTGTCAATTGCCCCAGAATCCCGGGGGCAATTTCAGTCAAGGAGCCACCGCCACCCACCTCCGGGCGAAAAGGGGTTTGCACCCCATTGGCGCCTACTCGTGGCACTAGCAAGGCGCATAAAAGGAGCAATTTTGGCACCCAGGTCTTTCTTTCTTTAAAACTCCACACTGAATTCCAGTAAGAAAATATTAAATTTACTGTGACGTGATAAAGCCCAACTCTGGCAACAATTCGTGGAAAATAGTTCCTTGCTTGTTATCTTTTTAAAATATATCCCTCTCATAGAAAGAAATGCATCAAATAGTAATTCACAGCTTCCATATAAGGCTGCGCTTACAGATCACAGACTTACTTAACTATCGGTAATACCAAACAACAAGGCAGTTGAATAATGTTTCACGCAGTGCGCTGTGACTCAATAACTGGTAAAGGCTAAAACAGAAAATATGATTTAGGGTTGAAGTCTGGCTTGGCAACTTTCAACAGGAGTGTGCAATAACTGAGAAAATCTTTTAGCAGTGAGTCTGTTGTTGGGTCTAATAATGCAGTTCATACCCTGTAGATCTGGCAGACTTTATGTACCCTGCAACCATCTCAGAGCAATCTGTACCTCATTTTACACATGGGTTCTGCCAGATACATTGTTCTCAGCTAGTCCTCTACATTCCTATGTCCTTAGGCAGCAGTAGACAGTCTGCAGTGTGTATCTAAATGCAAAGTTGTGCTCCACATGTTTAGCACTGGGGTGTGCTAACCTTTTAGAAAAAGAAAGACTTGCATTTTTACAGTGCCTTTCTTGACCTCACGACGTCCTAAAGCGCTTTACAGTCAATGAAGTACAGTCACTGTTGTAATGTAGGATACGCGACAGCCAATTGGCACACAGCAAGCTCCCACAAACAGTAATGAAATAATGATCAGATAATCTGTTTTAGTGATGTTGGTTGAGGGATAAATATTGGCCTCAGGACACTGGGAAGAACTTCCTTGCTTTTTTTCGAAATACTGCCAGGAGATCTTTTTCATCCACGAGAGGGCAGATGGGGCCTTAGTTTAACATCTCATCTGAATGTCGCCACCTCTGACAGAACAGCACTCCCTCAGTACTGCCCCTTCAACAGTGCCGCGCTCCCTCGGTACTGCCCCTCTGATAGTGCGGCGCTCCCTCAGTACTGCCCCTCCAACAGTGCAGCATTCCCTCAGTATTGCCCCTCCGACAGTGCAGCTCTCCCTCAGTATTGCCCCTCCGACAGTGCAGCATTCCTTCAGTACTGCCCCTCCAACAGTGCAGCACTCCCTCAGTACTACCCTTCCGACAGTGCAGCACTCCCTCAGTACTGTACTGGAGTGTCAGCCTGGATTTTTGTGCTCAGATCTCTGGAGTGAGATTTGATCCCACAAACTTGTGACTCAGAGGCGAGAGTGCTGCCCACTGAACCACTGGCTGACACAACAGCTGATGCACATTGTACACTAGGGCAAAGATTGCCTCAGTTCACTATTGCACACTAATATATGCAAAGGGAGTTTTCTTACGCAATGGGAGCACTGTTAGAAGAGTTGGGGGTGGCTGTAAAAATTCCCAAATCTGCAGCACTCCTGATTCTCTGGTTATTTACTGTCATAGCTGCCCTGGATATTTGGAATATTTACCCCCGCTGTGTGCAAATCACCTGGAATGATCCAGGGATTCTCCTTTGGTTTTATAATAAAATGGCAGTTTGTGCTGCCATGCTTTGTGGAAGGGGGACAGAAAGTCCACACAGTGGTCTACAGGTTGTGGGACATTTATGGCTTGTGCTTTATCTTCAGCAAAGTCTTTTGTTGCTGTTAATGTTTGCCTAATGAGCTGGCTGCAAACAGAGGCCGCTGTTTGATCAGGTCAGATCACGACTGGATAATGTAAAAATATAACATTCCTCGACACACAGATACTCTCCAGCCGCAGTCTGTGTTCAAATACCTGAAGAAAGGGTTTCAATGCAAAACAAACGGGTACACAGCGAGGTTAGATAAGGAGGTTTGGTTAATACTTGGGTGTTGTTCCTCAACACATTGAAGGACTGAGCCCTGTCACAGGCTAGCTACTTTCTGATTGGATCCACACTATGTTTGGTTTAGGTTGTGAGCTTCTACTTAAATTTATAGAATCATAGAATGGTTACAGCACCGAAGAAGGCCATTCGGCCCATCGAGCCCATGCCGGCTCTCTACAAGTACCACTCTCCTGCCCTTTCTCCATAGCGCGGCAAAAAATGTTTCTTTCAGGAGTGGGACTAGCTGAGGTGCTCTTGCAGAGATCCAGCATGGGCTCGATGTGCTGAAAAGCCTCCTTCTGTGCTGTAACCATTCTATGATTCTATAACTTTGGCAGCAGCTCCATTTGCGCCCCAAGGTTGGAGTACTGAGTCACATAGACAGGGAGCAGAGCTGCAGGAGGTGAGACCACAGGGTGAGAATGTCGGTTTCATCTAACCAACTCCTTGACAAATCATTTTCTTTCCCACTATTTTCAACAGTTTTCGTGCAGAAGAAACACTTTGCCTTCACAAATGGACAATTTTGAGCAATGTGTTGTCCCAGGCACCGATAGCACGATTTCAATACGCTGTTTCATTGGCCAGTTGCTGAGGCCTTGGGGCCCAAATGCCTTTTTCTTTTAACCTGCAGGCAATTCACCTCAGTTGTCTGATGACTGGAAATAGGACGAAATTCTCAGGAGTATTGGTCAGCCATATCCATCAACAGTGAAATAAAAAGGGATATTCGGAAAGCAAAGAGAGAGCATGAAAAATTCTTGGCACGTAAACTCAAGGAAAACCCAAAGATGTTTTATAAATATATTAAGAGCCAGAGGAAACAAAAGAAAGGGTAGGGCCTGTTAGAGACCATGAGTATAATGTGTGTGGAGGTGGAATATGTGGATATGGTTCTTAATAAAGACTTTGCGTCTATTTTCACAAAAGAGAGGGGTGATGCAGACACTGCTATTGAGGAGGAGTGTGAATTATTAGATGAATTAAACATAGTAAGAGAGGAGGTTTAGCAGCTTTGAAAGTGGATAAGTCCCCAGGCACGGATGAAATGTATCCCAGGCTGTTAAGCGAAGCAAAAAAGGAAATAGCAAAGGCTATGACCATCATTTTCTAATCCTCTCTAGCTTCAGGTGTGGTGCCAGAGGACTGGGGGTGCTAATGTGGTACCTTTGTTTAAGAAGGGAGAAAGGGATAGACTGAGTAATTACAGGCCAGTCAGCCTAACCTCAGTGGTGAGAAAATTATTGGAAAAAATTTTGAAGGACAGGATAAATCTACATTTGGAAAAGCATGGATTAATCATGGACAGTCAGCACGGATTTGTTAAGGGAAGATCATGTCTGACTAACTTGATTGAATTTTTCAAGGAGGTAACCAGGAGGGTCGATGAGGGCAGTGCGTATGATGTAGTATATATGGATTTTAGCAAAGCTTTTGATAGGTCCCACATGGCAGACTGGTCATGAAAGTAAAAGCCCATGGGATCCAGGGCAAAGTGGCAAGTTGGATCCAAAATTGGCTCAGAGGCAGAAAGCAAAGGGTAATGGTTGATGGGTGTTTTTGTGACTGGAAGGATGTTTCCAGTGGGATTCCACAGGGCTCAGTACTAGCTCCCTTGCTTTTTGTGGTATGTATCAATGATCTAGACTTGAATTTGGGGGTATGATTAAGAAGTTTGCAGATGATACTAAAATCAGCTGTGTGGTTGATATTGAAGAAGAAAGCTGCGGACTGCAGGAAGATATCAATCAAGCCGTCAGGTGGGCAGAACAGTGGCAATGGCATTTAATCTAGAGAAGTGTGAGGTATTGCATTTGGAGAAGGCAAACATGGAAAGGGAATACACATTTAATATTAGGACACTGAGAAGTGTAGAGGAACAAAGGGACCTTGGAGTGCATGTCCACAGATCCCTGAAGGTAGCAGGCCATGTAGATAAGGTGGTTAAGAAGGCATATGGAATGCTTGCCTTTATTAGCCGAGGCATAGAATATAAGAGCAGGGGTTTATGTTTGAACTGTATAAAACACTGGTTAGGCCACAGCTGGAGTACTGCGTGCAGTTCTGGTCACCGCATTACAGGAAGGACGTGATTGCACTGGAGAAGGTACAGAGGAGATTTATGAGGATGTTGCCGGGAGTGGAGAATCTTAGCTATGAGGTCAGATTAGATAGACTGGGTTTGGTTTCCTTGGAACAGAGGAGGTTGAGGGGAGACCTTACTGAGATGTATAAAATTCTGAGAGGCCTAGATAGAGTGGATAGAAAGGGCCTATTTACCTTAGCAGAGGGGTCAACAACCAGGGGGCATAAATTTAAAGTAATTGGTAGAAGGTTTAGAGAGGATTTGAGGGAAAATTTCTTCATGCAGAGGGTTGTGGAGGTCTGAAACTCATTGCCTGAAAGGGTGGTAGAGGCAGAAACCTTCACCACATTTAAAAAGTACTTGAATGTGCACCTGAAATGCCGTAACCTGCAGGGTTACGGACCAAGCGCTGGAAAGTGTGATGAGGCTGCACGGCATGGACACGATGGGCCACAATGGCCTCCTTCCGTGCTGTAAACTTCCATGATTCTATGATTCTATAGATGTCTGACAAGCGAAATCATAAGTCAAGTTACGAGTTGTCAACAACTTTTTTCTGATCGCTTCATTTTTCATCCCACAAACAAAGCGGTCACTCAATGCTCAGTCCTGAAAGTTCCAGAAATGACAGTGAATGGATAGCTTCTTTAAAGCTACAATGTACTCACTGATACTCTCATCAGTTAATTGATCTCATGTTCCAAAACGATAACTTTCAGCAAATTCCAGGGGCTCAAGACTGTAGTGCTGTTCTAAATTGGTTAGAATCTGCGTCAGTGGTGTGTTCTTCAGTTTGACGGGAACAAGCAAATTTTTCAGGGTTTCATACACCTCAGGCCTTGCTTCAGTCAAGAAAATAGCCCGTTTTCTTTCTAACACCACCCAGTTACGGTTTTCATCATCTGGGACTCCAACGATACTATTTGCGGTGAAAAACATTTCTAGCTGCTCCACATATGCTACGAAAGTCTCTCGGTCACGATGGAACTCACCCAAACACCCTATTATTCCCATAGGCCCAGCCATCTGGACTCATCAGTAGAGCCAAGTATGCTTGTAATTTATCTTGGATTTTTAGCTGTGCTGCAAAACAAAGAACCTCTCAATGTCTCTGTTTGGCTGGCATTATCCACCAGCACAAATTTCAGTTCGGGAATCCGATTATCCTATCCTACTTCGCCAATGTGATATATTCTCTATGACATCACAAAGCACACTAAACACAAGATGGCTCCAATACATCAAGTGACTTTTATTGTATTTTCACCAGTAGTTTCATTACCACAATAGTCCACTAGATGGAGCAGTAGTCCACTAGGTGGAGCTCCATATTGCATGGTGAAAAGTATTACATTAAACATGGTGCTGTTCTGCCCGGCAAGAACAGATGTAGGAAAGGTGAGCTGCTGCTTGACCACTCATGTAAGGGTAAGAATAGGAGACAGATTCACACCATCACATGGCCTTGGCAGGCTGATCTGGGTGTAATTGGACTTCTCCATAAAAGAGCTTTCTGAATCACACTTTTCGTTTACAGCTTGATTAAGACCCCAGGCGCAGATCACTTGTTTACCAAAACACCCAGAGATCGCTGCTATCGCTTAATCGCAGAATATTCAGGGTTTTATAATAAATATATAAATCCAATAGGGAATTCAGGAGAAACTTATTTACCCAGAGTGTGGTGAGAATGTGGAATGTGGCAAATAGCATAGATGCAATTAAGGGGAAGCTAGTTAAACACATGAGGGAGGCAGGAATAGAAGGCTATGGTGATAGGGTGAGACGAAATAGGGTGGGAGGAGGCTCGTGTGGAGCATAAACCCTGGCATGGATTGGTTGGGTCGAATGGCCTGTTTCTGTGCTAACCATTCTGTGTAACTTGATGTAACATGAAGAAAGGAAAGAGCCAGCACAGACACTGCGGGCCGAATGGTCTCCCTCTCTGCTATAACCTTCTTTGGTTTTACAAGGTCTGGGTATACTGGGGATGAAATTCTTGCGGGCACAGCGAAGCGAGCGATAACGAATCGATTGCTTGTCTCACACATTGACAGGGAACACAATGTCAGGCGGGATGTAAGCTGGGCTGCCTATTATCTGACATCTGTGTTGTGTCAGCTTTTGTTGCATCATTTCACCAATATCCTGATCCCTCCGTACCCTTCAGATGTAATATTGTTCCACCATGTGTTTTCCGTATTATTCTACTTGCCGCTGTGTGTTTTGCCACTTTTATTTTATTCCATCTGTCTAGTATTAAGATATCATCGATGAAGTCTGGCGCTGTGCACCTTGTGTTAATTTCATGCTTCCCACCCTCAGATTTCCCGTCGGTTGATAAGAAGCGTTAACAGGGGATGAAAGTGTTTTTTAATGATAGCACAACACGGCGAGAACGAATCAGCAGAACCTTTGCACCCAGCCCAATTTGGATCCACCTTGTAGGAGATAGTTTTTGTATCTTAGAGCCGCTCAGCTTTGTTGTGAAGTATCCTTTAGTGGAGAGCCGATTATTGAGTTGTACACTCACACCGGGAGTCTCACGCTTTGCAAGCGTGACATATCGGCCTTGGACAACGCAGATGCACCAGAATTATACCCGGGCTTAAAGGGTTAAATTACAAGGACAGGTTGCACAGACTAGGCTTGTATTCCCTCGAGTAAAGAAGATTAAGGGATGATCTAATCGAGGTGTTTAAGATGATTAAAGGATTTGATTGGGTAGATAGAGAGAGAAACTATTTCCTCTGATGGGGGAGTCTAGAACAAGGGAGCAGAATTAAAGGCAGGCCAGTCAGGGGTGATGTCAGGAAGCACTTCTTCACACAAAGAGTAGTGGAAATCTGGAATTTTCTCCCCAAAAAGCTGTTAAGGCTGGGGGTCAATAGAAAATTTCAAACCTGAAATTGATAGATTTTTGTGGGTAAGGGTATTGAAGGAGTTACAGAACCAAGGTGGGTAGCTGGAGTTAAGGAACAGGCTCAAGGGCCTGAAGGCCTCCTCCTGTTCCTATGTTCCTGTGTGACGCATGGTGAACTAGTGAAGCATCCCACAGTATCACGTCCTCGGGAAACCTGGCCCGAATCTGGACAAACTGAATTAATGTTATGATGAAAAGCGTCATTTGAAAACTTACTCAAACTCCATAAAGATCAGTTAAAGATCAGTTTGTTCTGTTTCAAACAGATGCGATTTGTAGCTGGGAGAGCAGATGATTTTCTCTACGTATATCAGATTTTACAGTGTAATTACACTCCAAGGATTGAAGAATTGCAATTCCATGTGATAGCCTTTAGTTATTTCTTTGAGACTGATTCTCAGAAGATCCAATGTGGAATTTGGCAGTCCCTCCCTCAGACAACATCTTCACAACCTTCTCAGGGACTGTATCAACCGAACAGAATCCAGATTCCTCTGGTTCCCGATATTCCGAGTCACCCCTGTCTGGATGTGTTTATTTAAAGCTGTGCTCGCTAATTGTAATTGTCCGATTTTCAAAAATATATTCTTTCGGCTGTTGAATGAAAACAAATCTTCCTTTATGTGTCCTCTCAGGCTGTGTCCAATCCGTGAGTTTCAAAATTTCAACAACAACAACTTGTATTTATATAGTGCCTTAAATGTAGTAAAACGTCCAAAGGTGCTTCACAGGAACGTTATTAAACAAAATTTGACGCCAAGTCAGATAAGGAGATATTAGGCGTTATATATGTAAACTTGTAAATAGCTTGTGTAGCCACCAGAGGGCTCATCCCCTGGAGTCCCAAGGGATCCCACAATCTCTTGGGAGCACCTGTACTTAAGGAGGCCTCACAGGCTGCAGAGGCACTCTGGAGACCTGAAATAAAAGACTTAGGTCACACGTTATTTTGAGCTCACAGTATCTAGTCAGACTCTTTATTCGTACATAACAACTGGCGATGAGATACAGATGAAGAACCCAATGATGCAGAGAACAGTGGGCATCCTGGAGAAATTTTCGGAGGGAGATGATTGGGAAACCTTCGTGGAGTGACTCGACCAATACTTCGTGGCCAAAGAGCTGGAAGAAGAAGTGAACGCTGCCAAACGAAGGGCGATTCTCCTCACTGTTTGAAGGGCACCAACGTATGGCCTCATGAAAAATCTGCTTGCTCCAACGAAACCCACAGAGAAATCATATGATGATTTGTGCACGCTGGTCCGGGAATCTGAACCCGAAGGAAAGTATTCTGATGGCGAGGTACCGGTTCTACACGTACAAAAGGTCTGAAGGCCAGGAAATGGTGAGTTATGTCGCCGAGTTGAGAAACCTTGCAGGACATTGCGAATTTGAAGGACATTTGGAGCACATGCTTAGGGACTTGTTGTTTTCAAATCGTAAAGTACAGGGCAGGGCACACATGCCTGCAGCTGCACTTCTGCAGATGTCTCAGAATCCACCATCAAGAGTGATGAATGCTAGGCCATTAACACCTTGTTGGTGCTGCGGGGGTGATCATCGTTTCCATTCATGTCACTTCAAAGGATACGTTTGCAAGGGCTGTGGAACAATGGGACACCTCCAATGTATGTGCAGGCGAGCTGAAAACCCTGTTAATCCTGCAAACCACCATGTTGCAGAGGAGGACAGATCCACGGCAGATCACGATGAATCAGAGCCTCAGACCGAGGAGGCAGAGGTATATGGGGTGCACACATTTACCACAAAGTGTCCCCCGATAATGCTGAAGGTTGAATTAAATGGACCTTCGGTGTCAATGGAGCTGAATACGGGCACGAGCCAGACCATTATGAGCAAAAAGACTTTCGATAAATTGTGGTGCAGCAAGGCCTCAAGACCAGTCCTGACTCCCATTCACACTAAGCTGAGAACTTACACAAAGGACCTGATTCCCGTAATCGGCAGTGCTACTGTAAAGGTCTCCTACGATGGAGTGGTGCACAAGCTATCACTCTGGGTGGTACCGGGCGATGGTCCCACGCTGCTCGACAGGATCTGGCTGGGAAAGATACGCTAGAACTGGGACGACGTCCGAGCGCTCTCGTCCGCTGACGACACTTCGTGTGCCCAGGTCCTAAACAAGTTCCCCTCGCTGTTCGAACCAGGCATCAGGAAGTTTCAAGAAGCAAAAGTGCAGATCCATTTCATTCTGGGGGCATGACCCATCCATCACAAGGTGAGAGCAGTACCATACATGATGAGAGAGAGGCTGGAGATCGAGCTGGACCGACTGCAATGAGAGGGCATCATTTCACCGATCGAATTCAACGAGTGGGCCAGTCTGATTGTTCCCGTTCTCAAGGGAGAGGGCACCGTCAGAATCTGTGGTGATTACAAAGTAACTGTCAATCATTTCTCCCTGCAGGATCAATACCCACTATCAAACCCTTTTTGCGATGCTGGCGGGAGGAAAGACGTTCATGAAGCTGGACTTGACCTCGGCCTACATGGCGCAGGAGCTGGAGGAATCATCGAAGGGCCTCACCTGCATCAACACGCACAAAGGTCTCTTCATTTACAACAGATGCCCGTTTGGGATTCAATCAGCCGCGGCGATATTCCAGAGAAACATGGAAAGCTTACTGAAGTCAGTCCCGCGCACAGTGGTCTTCCAGGACGACATCTTGGTCACAGGTCGGGACACAGTCGAGCATTGCAGAACCTGGAGGAGGTTCTTAGTCGACTCAACCGCGTGGGGCTCAGGTTAAAACGCTCAAAGTGCATTTTCCTGGCACCTGAAGTGGAGTTTCTGGGGAGAAGAATCGCGGCGGATGGCATCAGGCCCACCGATTCGAAGACGGAGGCAATCAAGAACGCACAAAGTCCACAGAACGTGATGGAGCTGCAGTCGTTTCTAGGACTACTGAACGACTTTGGTAACTTCTTACCAGGTCTCAGCACACTGTTAGAACAACTGCACTCCTTACTGCATAAAGGAGATGAATGGGTATGGGGTAAAAGCCAAGAAAGTGCCTTTGTAAAAGGTAGAAAACTGTTATGCTCAAACAAATTGCTTGTGTTGTGTGATCCATGTAAGCGTTTGATACTAGCATGTGATGCATCGTCGTACGGTGTCGGGTGTGTATTACAACAAGCTAATGAATCTGGGAAATTGCAACCGGTTGCTTATGCATCCAGGAGTTTGTCTAAGGCTGAGAGGGCCGATAGCATGATTGAAAAAGAAGCATTAGCGTGTGTTTATGGGGTAAAGAAAATGCATCAATATCTGTTTGGGCTCAAATTTGAATTGGAAACTGACCATAAGCCACTGATATCCCTTTTTTCTGAAAGTAAGAGGATAAATACGAATGCATCGGCCCGCATCCAGAAATGGGCGCTCACGTTGTCTGCATACAACCATGCCGTCCGTCACAGGTCAGGCACAGAAAACTGTGCCGATGCTCTCACTAGGCTGCCATTGCCCACCACGGGGGTGGAAATGGCACAGCCCACAGATTTAGTCATGGTTATGGAAGCATTTGAGACTGAGCAATCATCCGTCACAGCCCGACAGATTAGAACCTGGATGAGCCAGGACCCCTTACTGTCCCAAGTAAAAAATTGTGAGCTTCACGGGAGCTGGTCCAGTGTCCCAGTGGAAATGCAGGAAGAGATAAAGCCGTACCAGCGGCGCAAAGATGAAATGTCTACACAGGCAGACTGCCTTCTGTGGGGTAATCGGGTAGTGGTTCCCAAGAAGGGCAGGGACACTTTCATCAGTGATCTCCACAGTACTCACCCAGGCATTGTAATGATGAAAGCGATAGCCAGATCCCACGTGTGGTGATCCGGTATCGATGCAGACTTAGAGTTCTGCGTGCACAGATGTAACACATGCTCGCAGTTAAGTAATGCACCCAAGGAGGCGCCACTAAGTTTATGGTCCTGGCCCTCCAAACCGTGGTCCAGGGTCCATGTCGACTATGCAGGCCCATTTTGGGGTAAAATGTTCCTAGTGGTTGTCGATGCGTACTCCAAATGGATTGAATGTGAGATAATGTCGACAAGCACGTCTGCAGCCACCACTGAAAGCCTGCAGGCCACGTTTGCCACGCACGGCCTGCCTGATGTCCTTGTGAGCGACAATGGGCCATGTTTCACCAGTGCCGAGTTCAAAGAGTTCATGACCTGTAATGGGATCAAACATGTTACATCTGCCCCGTTCAAACCAGCATCCAATGGTCAGGCAGAGAGAGCAGTGCAAACCATCAAGCAGAGCTTGAAGAGGGTAACTGAAGGCTCACTGCAGACTCGCCTATCCCGAGTCCTGCTTAGTTACCCCACTCACTCACTGGGATTCCACCTGCTGAATTGCTCATGAAAAGGGCACTTAAGACAAGGCTCTCGTTAGTTCACCCTGATCTACATGAACAGGTAGAGAGCAGGCAGCTTCAACAAAGTACATAGCATAGCGCAAATGTGTCACGCGAAATTGAAATCAATGATCCTGTATTTGTGTTGAATTATGGACAAGGTCCCAAGTGGCTTCCGGCACTGTTGTGGCCAAAGAGGGGAGTAGGGTGTTTCGGGTCAAACTTTCAAATAGACTCATTCACCGGAAACACTTGGACCAAATCAAACTCAGATTCACGGACTATCCTGAGCAACCCACCTTGGACCCGACCTTTTTTGACCCCCCAACATACACACCAGTGGCAACCGACACCACAGTTGACCACGAAGCAGAACCTATCACCTGCAGCAGCCCAGCAGGACTCACCACACCAGGCAGCCCAGCAAGGCCAGCTACACAGCAGCCAGCGAGGGCCCAACAAATGATTTGCCAATCCAGCATTTGCACTGAGACGGTCAACCAGGGAAAGAAAGGCCCCAGATCGACTCACTTTGTAAATAGTTACACTGTTGACTTTGGGGGGAAATATTGTTATATATGTAACCCTGTAAATACCTTGTGTAGCCACCAAGGGACCCCACAATCCCTTGGGAGCACCTGTACTTAAGGAGGCCTCACAGGCTGCAGAGGCACTCTGGAGACCTACAATAAAAGGTCACACTTTATTTTGAGCTCACAGTATCTAGTCAGACTCTTTATTCGTACATAATGTTAGGGATAGGTGACCAAAAGCTTGGTTAAAGAGGTAGGTTTTAAGGAGCGTCTTAAAGGAGGAGAGAGAAGCGGAGAGGTTTAGGCATGGAATCCCAGGTCTGAAGGCACGGCCATCGATGGGGGGACGTTTAAAATCGGGGGATGCACAAGAAGCCAGAAGATCGGGGGAGGAGGGGAAGGAGGAAATTGCAGACAGAGAAAATGTAAAATATTGTGCAAAATAGATTTATGATATTTGGAAAAAAAAGAAACTTTCTTTTGTATAAAATGGACCCTTTCATCCTTACTCAGATTCTTTCTTTGCTATGAAATATCTTAAATATAAGCACCGTTGAGTTCTTCCTCCTCCCTTTTCACACTCACTCCTTTCCACATGGCCTGAGTCCAACTGACAAAACAAGAGAGCAGCTGTAGACGTTGTCCCTGACCCTCAGACACCAGCGCCTCTTCATGGACTAAGTACAGTCTTCAAACTGTGAAATGAATGATCAGTTTCCCCTGAAAGATTGGCCAAAGTATTCCGCTGGATAATGTCATTCCCTCGGAGTCCGAACATCTTCTCTTCCTTGGGGTTATTGCAGATTGATCGCTTCATTACACAAATGTGACGTGACTGTAAAAACACTGATAACTATAGCCGGCCAACAGTCCTTGGACTGTAGCTGAGAACCATGTGGTCTGTTGGAAGGATCTGATGGTGTTGTTGTGGGGTGGGTGGTTAGTGAGTACTTTCCAAGCTTGCATTCCTATACCTGGTCGGCAGCAATGAGGTAACCCCCCCAATATCAGAGCTGGTTTAGTAAGTATTGCATATAATGTCAGCCGTGGCTCAGTGGGCAGTACTCTCGTCTCTGAGTCAAAACGTTGTGAGTTCAAATCCCTACTCCAGAGACTTGAGCACATAATCCAGACTGACACTCCCAGTGCAGTACTGAGGGAGTGCTGCACTGTTGGAGCGGCAGTACTGAGGGGGCCCTGCACTGTCAGAGGGACAGTGCTGAAGGAGCACTGCACTGTTGGAGGAGCAGTACTGAGGGAGCGCTACACTGTTGGAGGGGCAGTACAGAGGGAGCCCTGCACTGTCAGAGGGACAGTACTGAGGAAATGCTTCACTGTCAGAGGGACAGTACTGAGGGAGCGCTGCACAATCAGAGGGACAGTACTGAGGGAGCGCTGCACAATCAGAGGGGCAGTAATGGAGGGAGCACCCCACTGTTGGAGGGGCAGTACTGAGGGAGCATTGCATTGCCGGATGTGCCATCTTTCGGATGAGACATTAAACTCACGGATGAGGATTTTGGTGCAAACCCATGAGCAAGTTCCTCACTAATATTGCCCAGGATTTTTCCTATTTGTTCCCAGGATGGTGCGTAGTGCATTTATTGCTCGTCCCATGCTGCCCTGAGAAGGTGGTTGTGAGCCTTCTCCTTGAACCGCTTGAATTAACGTCAGTGGTCATTGAATGTCTTCTCTTCCCACTCCTGCATCGTTATCTCTGGTGTCACCCAAGGATCTATCCTTGGTCCCCTCTTATTTATCATCTATATGCTGCCCCTTGACAATATCCGAAAACACGGAGTCAGTTTCCACATGTACGCTGATGACACCCAGCTCTACCTCTCCACCACTTCTCTCGACCTCTCCATGGTCTCTAAATTGTCAGACTGCTTGTCCGACATCCAGTACTGAATGAGCAGAAATTTTCTCCAATTAAATATTGGGAAGACCTAAGCCATTTCTTTGGTTCCCGCCACAAACTGCATTCCCGAACCACTGACTCCGTCCCTCTCCCGAGCATCAATCTGAGTGAGGATGAACAAGACTATTCACAGCCTAGGTGTCATATTTGACCCCGAAATGGATTTCCAGCCACCTTTCTGCGGCATAACTAAAACCGCCTTTTTCCACCTCTGTATCATTGCCCGCCTCTGCCCCCGCCTCTTCTGCTGCTGAAATCCTCATCCATGTTGTTATGTATGTAATAACTTGATAGACTGAATACTGTAAACTAACACAGGTACAAACCTGGCTCTGCTTCATTAGGGCCCAAAGTGATTATATTACATGATGGCTTTTATACCTGGGCTGCACACACGTGCGTACAGCCCAATGACCTCCAACAGTGGCGCCACCTGGTGGCTAGTAACCCCAATCATACATACATGACAATATCCCCCTTTAAGATAATAGTAACAGTCTTTTTACAAATTGAGATGGTCCGGGGCTTTCCGCTCCCGAGTTGATCGTCTCAGTTCAACTCTAGCCTTGGGCGAGCGTTCTGAGTCTGTTATGACTGGGGGCTGGGTAGCCGATCTGATGGGAGTGGCAATGACCATGTCAGGGATTGAAAGTCCAGATTCATTGTTGACAGCACATTGTTAGTACATACACAGGACCGTTAACAGAAATGTCGCGTGACACAGCAGCGGGATCATGATACCACTGCTGACTTTGACGTCTGTATTCAACATGATCATTCAAGTCAGGATGGACAAGAGAGAGCCTGGTCTTGAGACCTCTCTTCATCAATAGTTCAGCAGGGGGGATCCCAATAAGCGTGTGGGATCTTCTCCTGTAACTAAGCAATATGCGTGACAAGCGAGTCTGCAGTGAACCTTGAGTTACATGTCTCATACTCTGCTTAATGGTTTGGACCGCACGCTCTGCTTGACCATTAGATGCAGGTTTGAATGGCGCTGACCTCACATGTTTGATACCATTGAGTTTCATGAACTCTTGAAACTCCAGACTAGTGAAGCAAGGTCCGCTGTCGCTTACAACGATGTCGGGCAGACCATGATTGGCAAACGTGATATGAAAGCTCTCAATGTACTGGATGACATGATTATACACTCTATCCTCTTGGAATATGCATCCACCACAACTAAAAACATCTTTCCCAGGAAGGGACCTGCAAAGTCGATGGGGATCCTGGACAAAGGTTTAGATGGCCACGACCACAGACTCAGCGGCGATTCTGCTGGTGCTTTACTTAGCTGCATGCAAGTGTTGCACTGATACACACATGATTCCAGATCAGAGTCAATTCCAGGCCACCATACACGAGACCTGGCAATAGCTTTCATCATGACAATACCGGGATGAGTGCTATGTAGATCATGTACAAATTTCTCTCTGCCTTTCTTAGGCATAACAACGTGATTAACCCAATCTGACTGAATGGATAGTTTGTCTTTGCAACAGTTGTAAGGTTTGGTCTCATCACCCATTTGCCTGGGTATGGCAGACCAATCACCACTAAGAACACAACATTTCACAACCGATAATATCGGGTCCTGGCTGGTCCAAGTCTTAACTTGTTGAGCCGTGACAGGGGTTCCTTCACTTTCAAAAACATCCATCACTAAAAATATGTTTGCCTGTTGTGGCATCTCCACCTCCGGTGTGGACAACAGCAGACGGCTCAGTGCATCGGGACAATTCTCGGAGCCAGGTCTATGGTGAATGACATATTCATAGGCAGATAATGTCAGCGCCCACCTCTGGATGCGGGATGATGCATTAGTATTTGTTTTCGGAAAACAATGAAATGAGTGGCTCATGATCTGTTTCCAGTTAAAACCGAAGACCAAACAGGTACTGATGCATCTTTTTAACTGCATACACACAGGCTAATGTTTCTATTTCTACCATGCTGTATTCTCTTTCCAACTTTTACAAACTTTTAGAAGCATACGCAACAGGTTGTAGTTTACCCGACTCATTAACATGTTGGAACACGCAGCCAACTCCATATGACAAAGCATCACAGGCCAATACTAGATGCTTACACGGATCATAAAGTACCAGCAGCTTGTTAGAGCAAAGCAGATTAATAGCTTTCTCAAAAGCTCTGTCTTGAGTCGCACACCAAACCCAGTTGTCGCCTTTTCTTAGCAGCATGTGCAATGGCACTAATGAAGTGCTCAATCTAGGTAGGAAATTACCGAAGTAGTTGAGTCACCAAGGAACAAACACAGCTCCATCACATTCTGCGGCTTGGGAGCATTTTTGATGGCCTTGATTTTCGAATCCGTAGGCCTGATGCCATCAGCAGCAATTTTCCTCCCCAGTAATTTGACTTCCGGTGCCATGAAGACGCACTTTGAACATTTCAGTCTGAGTCCCACTTTGTCCAGACGATGTAGAACCTCTTCCAGGTTGTTCAGATGTTCGGCGGTGTCACGACCTGTGATGAGGATGTCATACTGGAACACGACGTTTCTAGGGACAGACTTCAGTATACTCTCCATGTCCCTCTGAAATACTGCTGCAGCTGAGTGAATTCCGAAAGGACACCTGTGTAGATAAACAGTCCTTTATGAGTGTTGATGCACGTAAGTTTCTTCAACGTCTCGACTAGCTCCTGTGTCATGTAGGCCGATGTCAGATCCAGTTTAGTGAATGACTTTCCCCCGGTTAGCATTGCAAACAGGTCATCAGCCTTCGGTAATGGGTATTGATCCTGTTTCAAAACTCAGTTGATCGGAACCTTGTAGTCTCCACAAATCCTGACAGTGCCATCATTCTTCAACACAAGAACAATGAGGCTGGCCCATTCGTTAATTTCGACCGGTGATATGACCCCTTCACGCTGGAGTCTGTCCAGTTCGATTTCGATCTTCTCCCTCATCATGTACGGAACCACCCGTGCTTTTTGATGGACTGGTCTTGCAACCGAGTCCATGTGGATCTGCACCTTGGCTCCCGTGAAATTGCCGATACCTGGTTCAAACAGGTTACGATCAACCGAGTTTTGAAACAGGATCAATACCCGTTACCGAAGGCTGATGACCTGTTTGCAACGTTAACCGGGGGAAGTCATTCACTAAACTGGATCTGATGTCAGCCTACATGACACAGGAGCTGGTCGAGACGTCGAAGAAATTTATGTGTATCAACACTCATAAGGACTGTTTATCTACAACAGGTATCCTTTCGGAATTCGCTCGGCTGCAGCCATATTTCAGAGGAACATGGAGAGTCTACTGAAGTCCGTCCCTCGAACCATCGTGTTCCAAGATGATATCCTGGTCACAGGTTGTGATGCCGCCGAACATCTGAACAACCTGGAAGAGGTTTTACGTCGTCTTGACAAAGTGGGACTCAGACTGAAACATTCAAAGTGCATCTTCACGGCAACGGAAGTCGAATTCCTGGGGAGAAAAGTTGCTGCTGACGGCATCAGGCCTACGGACTCGAAAAATAAGGCCATCAAAAATGCATCCAAGCCTCAGAATATGGAAGAGCTGCGTTCATTCCTTGGTTTATTCAACTACTTCGGTAATTTCCTACCTAGATTGAGCACTTCATTAGTGCCACTGCACATGCTGCTAAGAAAAGGCGACAACTGGGTCTGGGGTGAGTCTCAAGATAGAGCTTTTGAGAAAGTTACTAATCTGCTTTGCTCTATCAAGCTGCTAGAACATTATGATCCGTGTGAGCGTCTAGTATTGGCCTGTGATGCTTCGTCATATGGAGTTGGTTGCGTGCTCCAACAAGCTAATGAGTCGGGTAAACTACAACCTGTTGCGTATGCTTTTAAAAGGTTGTCAAAGGCGGAAAGAGCCTACAGCATGGTAGAAAAAGAAGCATTAGCATGTGTGTATGGGATTAAACAGATGCATCAGCACCTGTTTGGTCTTCGGTTTGAATTGGAAACAGATCACAAGCCACTCATTTCATTATTTTCCGAAAACAAAGGTATAAATACCAACGCATCGTCCTGCATCTAGAGGTGGACGCTGACATTATCTGCCTATGATTATGTCACTCAACATAGACCTGGCACCGAGAATTGTGCCGATGTATTGAGCCGTCTGCCGTTGCCCACACCAGAGGTGGAGATGCCACAACATGTAGACCTACTGTTAGTGATGGATGTTTTTGAAAGTGAAGGAACCCCTGTCACGGCTCAACAAGTTAAGACCTGGACCAGACAGGACCCGATATTATTGGTTGTGAAACGTTGTGTCCTTAGTGGTGATTGGTCTGCCATACCCAAGCAAATGGGTGATGAGACCAGACCTTACAACCGTCGCAACGACGATCTATCCATTCAGTCAGGTTGTTTACTGTGGGGTAATCCTGTTGTTATGCCTAAGAAAGGCAGAGAGAAATTTGTACATGATCTACATAGCACTCATCCCGGTATTGTCATGATGAAAGCCATTGTCAGGTCTCATGTATGGTGGCCTGGAATTGACTCTGATCTGGAATCATGTGTGCATCAGTGCAGCACTTGCATGCAGCTAAGTAAAGCACCAGTGGAATCGCAGCTGAGTCTGTGGTCGTGGCCATCTCAACCATGGTCCAGGATCCCCATCGACTTTGCAGGTCCCTTCCTGGGAAAAATGTTTTTAGTTGTGGTGGATGCATATTCCAAGTGGATAGAGTGTATAATCATGTCATCCAGTACATCCACAGCTGCCATGTTTGCCACTCATGGTCTGCCCAACAGCGTTGTAAGCAACAACGGACCTTGCTTCACTTGTCTGGAGTTTCAAGAGTTCATAAAACTCAATGGTATCAAACATGTGAGGTCAGCACCATTCAAAGCCGCATCTAATGGTCAAGATGAGCGTGCTGTCCAAACCATCAAGCAGAGTATGAAACGTGTAACTCAAGGTTCACTGCAGACTCGCTTGTCATGCATATTGCTTAGTTATAGGACAAGACCCCACACGCTTACCGGGGTCCCACCTGCTGAACTATTGATGAAGAGAAGTCTCAAGACCAAGCTCTCTCTTGTCCATCCTGACTTGAACGATCATGTTGAATACAGACGTCAAAGTCAGCAGTGGTATCATGATTGTACTGCCGAGTCACGCGACATTTCTGTTAATGATCCTGTGTATGTACTAAATTATGGTCAAGGTCTCAAGTGGATCGCCGATACCGTTATGGCCAAGGAGGGTAACAGAGTGTTTATTGTCAAGCTCAAGAATGGGCAAACATACAGGAAACATGTTGATCAGATAAAGCTGCAGCACACGGATGAACCGGAACAGTCTGAGGAAGACACAATCAGTGACCAACCAACCTACCCGCAGTCATCAGAGGACTCCGCTGTCATCAATGAATCTGGACTTTCAATCCCTGACATGGTCATTGCCACTCCCATCAGATCGGCTACCCAGCCCCCAGTCATAACAGACTCAGAACACTCGCCCAAGGCTGGAGTTGAACTGAGACAATCAACTCGGGAGCGGAAAGCCCCGGACCGTCTCAATTTGTAAAAAGACTGTTACTAATATCTTAAAGGTGGATATTGTCATGTATGTATGCTTGGGGTTACTAGCCACCAGGTGGCATGACTGTCAGAGGTCATTGGTCTGGAAACACATGTGTGCATCCCAGGTATAAAAGGCAAGCCATCATGTAATGTAATCACTTTGGGCCCTAATAAAGGTTTGTACCTGTGTTAGTTTACAGTATTCAGTCTATCGAGTTATTACATACATAACAACCCGGATGGGGTCCCCTGACCGTCCTCAGATGTTTTTTTTTGTTGGTGATGATTTTTATTTTTCGACCCTCTGTGGGCCCAACTCCATCCTCGGCGGCACTTGGGCGGCAAGTGCCTCTGCCAGTGAGAATGAGACCTCGTGCCCGCTGCTGCCCAGACTGGCGGTTTACGTGGTTGATTTGCCATCCGCCGACCTTCGAGGGACCTCGGCGATGAAAACCCTGCCGACAGTACCGTCCGGTACCTTGGCGGCCATCGGCACACTTTGGGTGGAACTTGGGCAGGCGGAGGCCTTGACCAAGTTCAGCCCCAGACATTTCTCCTTATTTTCCCTATTGGATTTACTGGTGACTAATTGTTCTGACAAGTCTGTAATAAGAACAAATGGACTGAGGATTCTCACTGGGGGAATGAAGGGGGAATTGGGAATAAATGTTTTCACTCACAGGGTGATTGGAACAGGGAATGCTTTACCATCTCGGAGTGGGTGCAGTGCCTGGATTTCGGCAGAGTTCCGTGGGTGGGAAGGGGAGGGGGTCAGGGGAGACAGAGTCCCAGGAGGAGCGCTCCTGTGGATGGGAGCCTGGCAGGTTTCACTGGTCGGAATGATGAGCACAGATCAACGAGCTCGACTTGAAATCCTCAGGGAGCAGTGTCAGAGCGGGAAAAAGAGATGCTCGATTTTAACTCCTCTTCTGCCCAGCTTCCCCCAGGTTGAGCAAGACAAAATTGCCCTTCAGTTGAGCTTTTTTGCTGTTGTTTTTCCGGAAGTCTGGTAAATTCGGAACATTTCTAATTTTACGCTCGGCTAGGTGGCTGAGTCAGACTGTAATCTCAGGTTGCATCCTTTGAATGTACTTTAAACCATGGGACAGTTGACCGGGTGAGCGGATGAGGCTGTTGTTACAGTTGAGAGTTCCTGCTAAAATAGGGCCATAAAACACAGGGGCCGCCACGTAAGTCATTAGAAGGCTGAGATTACATTACAACTCGCTCCAGTGCCAGCCAACTGCCTTTTATATAATATCCAATAATATTATTTCCAGGAGGCCAGACCAACAAAGTTAAAGGAGTTCTTGATGATAAAGCTTGGCTTTCCAAATCCCCACCCTTTTCTCTGAGATATGGGTGCTTCTCACACCGATATTCACACAAATCTAGATTTTTACAGTGAAATTGCAGGAAGAGTTGGTCAATATTTCCACCAGGTTCCTTGCAAAGGATCAAGCCCCAAATTGTTCATCACCCCACATTTCTGCACAGAGGAATTACAAGAGCAACTTGCAGTTATACAGCATCTTCAATGTCGAAAGAATATCCCAAGGTGGTCACAGAGTCATAAGGAAAATAGACACCGAACCACAGGAGATATTAGGAGGGTTGGCCATAGGCTTGGTCAAACAGCTGGGCTTTACGGATGGTCTTACAGGAGGAAGAGAGATAGAGAGGCGGGTTGAGGTGAGACCAAGGTGGCTGAACGGATGGCCACCAATTGTGGGCTGAAGGTAGAGTGAGATCCACAAGGGGCCAGAGTAAGAGCGCACTTAGAGTTTGGAGAGAGGGGACTGTTGGCCTGGGAACAGTTTGCAATTTATAATGCAGTGAAAGAAGAGGTTTCAAAAACCTCTGTACTCTCTGATCTGGGATTTACAATCAGAAAATCAACTCCCATTTCTGTACTTACAAAGAGATGTCTCAGAGATGCTCACCTCTGGCCCTAAGCACCGATAGTTATGTCACTGATGTTGTAACTTTCGACAATCCTGAACCAGCATGCATTCTTGGACCATGGTACAAATGGTGAGAGAGCTGCCCCTATATTTTGAAGATTCTTGGGAACCTCACAAGATTTCTCCCAGCCTCCCTGTGCTCCCAGCACCCATCTGAGTCACACTTATGATCTAATTGTCTGGTCAAGTTACCCTAATTGACATTACCATGTACACACGGGAAATACTACTACTGTCTGTTTCTTGGACCAACAGAGACATGAAGTATTTCATGGATGGGGAGCATGGAAGGTCTTCAAAGCAATCTAAAATGGGCGACTTGCCTACAAAGGGTAATTTCACTGCACACAACACTGCATGATAAGGAATCCAATCCTGAGTATCAGTTATATAAGACATCAGTCTTGATAAGACAGTGGGAGCCCAGCCTGGCTGCTGCTCACAGGACCAGTCATTCCTGATGCCTCTGGGCTTTGGTGAGTCAGTGGAGACCTTGAACTCTGCTCAGATCCAATTGGCCCATTTCCCATATTGCAGGATTGGAATCTGTTTATTTGGGGAGCATTCAACATTTCATACTCTCATTCCCGATCTCATGTTTTTTTTAAAATTAAATGTTGCTCAAGTTCATGCAACGGGACAGAAGTTTGTAAGTTTCCAGTCATTGACTCTGACAATGGAATGTTGCATGTTTCCGGGAGATGAAAGGGACTTTGAAATATATGGAACAAGCTCACTGTTGGTGACGGGATGAAGAGAATGGCCACATTATATGAGAAGCGACGTTAAAGGACTTGTTACTGAATATTTGATTATATGAGTGGAGAGTAAAGAAAAGGGTTTTGTGTTGAGAGGACAGAGGCGCCATTTGTTTCAACCTAAAAGTTTATGATGAACTGTAAGAGCCATATTGATCTGGTTGAGCAAATTGAGCTAATTTTCTATTAGTGGATTGAGGTACTGTGTTGGTGTCTGTCCCACTTTAATTGGGATGGGGAACTGTTCCTTTACTTATTGTGTCTAATGATGGCACTGGTAAGTCACGCAAGACAGCGTGACACAAATCTGGCATTGTGCGAGCTCTGCGGAGACGATGTACTTGAACAGCAGATTGTCATCTGCCGCATAATCAGCTTCACTCTAATTCTGAATGTTTTTTTTTACCTTTATCAGATACAGAAAAGCAAGTGCCCTAGTGTAGAAGATTAAGGGATGATCTAATCGAGATGTTTATGATGATTAAAGGATTTGATAGGGTAGATAGAGAAAAACTATTTCCTCTGGTGGGGGGAGTCCAGAACATGGGAGGATCACCATAAAATTAAAGCCAGGCCATTCAGGGGTGATGTCAGGAAGCACTTCTTCACACAAAGGGTAGTGAAAATCTGGAACTCTCTCCCCCAAATTGCTGTTCAGGCTTGGGGGGTCAATTAAAAATTTCAAAACTGAAATGGATAGATTTTTGTTGGGCAAAAGAGCATTAAATGTTACGGAACCAAGGCAGGTAGATGGAGTTAAGATACAGATCAGCCATAATGTCATTGAATGGCAAAACAGGCTTGAGGGGCTGAATGGCCTCCTCCTGTTCCTGTATAAACCAAGTCATAGAAAGAGTGAAAAACAGGAAAGGGTGATAGTGGAGCATGATTCTTTGCCATCTCTCTCTGAAACCCCACTCTTTCCTTTGCTTCCTCTCTGTCAGTTCCGCCAGCCCCTTGATAGTTTGATTAAGACTGTGTGTGGTTGATGGTCTGAAGAGCTCTTATATCCTATTAGATAAATCAAGCTGCTCGTGGTATTCTTGGCTAACCTTGCCTGGTTTAGGTGCCTTTCCGCTTTCTCTGTTCTTGTATCAAAGAATGTTACTGTGTTCTCCTGCTGTGGTTTGGAACCCAGATCGAAACTTCCAAGTTGTCACTTAAAAGACATTAGCCATTCCCAAATTCTCTGGCTTACAGCCCAAGGAAGAAGGAATTCACTACAGCCCAGGTCCTGGGATCTGTTACTGGCCGTATGTAAAGTTTTAGGCTAATTTCTCGAACAAAAAATAGTCAACGGTCACGTGACTGTAAAATGGAAAAGTGATTTGAGCAAAATCAGAAGTAAAATTGTCAGATGTTGCGATGCCGGTTAGTAATCCGTGGGACTTGTTCCATGTCGGTTCAGAATCCAATGGCTCATTTTGCCCAAGTTCCCCCTCTCCTCCTGTAGACACAGGCCTGCGATTGAACCTGTCCTGCTCTGACAGTGGCTTTGCAGATATTAGGGTTGGGATTAGAGTTAGGGTTAGTACACAGATTTAAGATAATTGGCAAAAAATCCAGAGGGGGAGATAAGGATTTTGTTTTCATGCAGCGAGTTGCTGTGATCGGGAATGCGCTGCCTGGTAGGGCAGTGGAAGCAGATTCAATAGTAACTTTCAAAAGGGAATTGGATAAATACTTGAAAAAGAAAATTTCCAGGCAGCTGATCTGTATCGCAAGTTTTACACCCAGCGCCACATTGACTATCTCAATAGATAGCTTCTCTGACAACACGACAGTCCCCCAGGATTATACAGGTACTGGCAGCAGGGTTGGTCATCTAACTAGGCTTGCAGTGGTTCGTGAACCTACACCCTTCTAACTGAGGATCAAGGGGCTGGATGGCCTGCTCCTGTTCCTATGTTACTATATGTAAAAGCAACCATAGTGCAAGTTATTTCTAGCAGTCAGCTACTGGAGAATGATCCATACTTAGTTATATTTAAGTACTTGGTCATCAAACAGTACCTAAAAAGACAGCATGGGTCCTCTTCAGTTTCGTAGGCAAAGAACCCCAGCAGAAAGCAGCTCATTGCTTAATTGTATCCGCGTATGCTCTGAATTTTTCCAGAGGTTACTGGCTTAGAGGTGGTGTAGCAACAGCCCGCCAGCATGCACAGGGAGCAGGAAACCATCCCAGACCAGAGCAGGTCGACCCGAGAGTTGAAAGAAAGAAAGAACTTGCATTTCCATAATGCCTTTCACGAGTCAGGATGCCCCAAAGCTCTTTACAGATAATGAAATATTTTTGAAGTGCAGTCACTGATGTAATGCAGGAAACACGGCAGCCAATGTGCGCACAGCAAGATCCCACAAGCAACAATATGATAATGACCAGGTAATCTGATTTTAGTGATGTTGTTTGAGGGATAAATATTGGCCCCAGGACACCGGGGAGAACTCCCCTGCTCTTTTTTGAATAATGTCATGGAATCTTTTATGTCCACCTGAGAGAGCAGACGCCGCCTCGGTTTAGTGAGGTGAGTGACAGCACCTTTTTTCAATGATGGTGACAGACCTCTCACACAGAGGGGGATTTCAGACCAATGATCGCTTGACCTTATGATTAGAGTGTGGTGTAAACTCTAAATCGCCATTAGGGTAGAATTTAAAAAATTTGTTTATGCGATGTGGACGTCACTAGCATGCCCAGCATTTATTGCCCATCCCTAATTGCCCTTGAGAAGGTGCTGATGAGCCACGTTCTTGAACCACAGAGGGTAGCCGAGTGTCAACCACATTGCTGTGGGTCTGAAGTCACATATAGGCCAGACTGAGTAAGGACGGCAGATTTCCTTCTCTAAAGGACATTAATGAACCAGATGGGTTTTTACGACAATCTGGTAGTTTCATGGTCACCATTACTGATACCAGCTTTTTATTCCAGATTTGTTTAATTAACTGAATTTAAATTCCCCAGCTGCCATGGTGGGATTTGAACTTTTGTCTCTGAATCATTAGTCCAGACCTCTGGATTACTAGTCCAGTAACATAATTGCTATGCTGCCATACACCTAAATAAAGCTAGGGCCGTGATAACTGTTGTTAAAATACGAAGCTGTGCCTGGACAAAGTTTCTGCTGTTCTTGGAAGCCAGGCTGAGCTCATGCAGTTCCACAACCTGTGCCAAAAACACTTTGGCAAATGACTGAAGTGTGTACAGCAAGCGCCAACTATGGTTGGATATGTTCCTGGAGGTCTCATCACATGACCTCCTGCCTCCAACACTCTCGCCATTGGTCAGAAATATGACTATCCTCGCAGCAACCCTCCTACCTACGGCCAATTGGAAAGCGAACAGACTCTTTGTTACCTGAGTGGGCCATTCTAGACTGTCATTCAAACAAGCTTTTTAATCTGCTGCACTGCTGTCACTCTGAGCAGGTCCCAGGCAGAATGTGGAAATCTTAAAGTAAAAATGTTGTCAGCCAAAATACATAGCAGGAAGGAGGCTGGCTGCAGGGTCCTGAGAATGGTCTCACTGCCAAGTCCTCGGTTTCAGGGTTTGGTAAAACCACAAACCCTTCATAAACTGTTTCACATGTTTGCAATGAGAAGCCTTAGAGGCCAGTTACACTGTGGTTTCAGCTCCCAAAAAAGGAAAGAAATGCTTTGCATTGACTGAGGAACCAGAGAAGATCTGAGTTCCCAGACACAGTGGGGCAAGAAGGCGGCTCACCACCACCTTCTCAAGGGCAACAAGGGATTGGCAATAAATGCTGGCCTTGCCAGTGATGCCCACCTCCCGAGAATGAATATAAAAAAAGGAACTGGAAGACAGTTCCCGGTGTTCCGCTGCCAGTTGGTATTGATTTGAATGAAGGCGAGTGATGGGCACAAATTGGAAGAAATAAGTTCCAATTTTTCTCTCTGGACTTTTCCCCAGGAGCCTCCCAGAGGTATGTGTGCCTGAGAGAGGTGAACCCAGAGTCATTAATCGATCTGGGTGCTCTCTCGCAGCTCGCTCCCTCGCATGGTCTGTGGTCTGGCCCTGGGATAGAGGGGAACAGAAACAGCAGCGTAGTGCCATGGGATCTATCGTGACCACCTGAGAGGGCAAACCGTGTCTCGATTTAATGTCTTATCCGAAAGATAGCACCTCTGACATTGCAGCACTCCCTCAGTACTGCACCTCCAACAGTGCAGCGCTCCCCCAGTACTCCTCCTCCGACAGTGCAGCGCTCCCTCAGTGTTCCCTGAGAAGAAGAGGAGGGGAGTTTTCCCCAGCTTTCTGGGGCCAATATTTATTCATCAACCAACATCGCTAAAACATGATCTGGTCATTGTCACATTGCTGTTTGTTGGAGCTTGCTGTGCGCAGATTGGCTGCTGAGTTTCCTTGGAGTTCAATCGAATTGATGCTGATCTTTATCCTGAGGTTGGAGTGGGAGCCATGGTGTCCCACAGTGTTCAGCATCATAGCAGCAATGCCATTTTCATAGAGTGCAGATACGAGCTTGTGGTTCGTTAGAAATAATTAAATGGGGAGAGAGGGAAAGGCACTGATAGAGAAGAGAACTTTTCCCCATTTGAATTAGTTCACCTTATTTTGAGGTCCTGAAGCTCTCACGAGTTAATATCTGTGATTGTTCTCACATTAGACCCAGTCATTGCCGTGACTGAACCAAGCGCGGTGTTGAAACAAGAAGGGTTCGTGCATCTGCTGCCCTCTAGTGCAGACCCACACAAGCACACACACAGGGAAATAAGGAAAAGAAAGAAATGGGCCAGTATTTATCCCTCAACCCACATCACGAAAAAACAAATTATCTGGTCATTATCACAGTGCTGTTTGTGGGAGCTTGCTGTGCACAAATCTGCTACATTTCGTACATTACAGTGACTACACTTCAAAAAATGCTTCATTGGCTTGGGATGCCCTATGGTCACGTAAGACGCTATATAAATGCAAGCTTTTTGCTTCTCTGCCTCTCTCTCCTTTAAGTCGCTCCTTAAAACACGCCCCTTTGTCCAAGCTTTTGTTCACCTCTCCGACTGTCTCCTTCTCTGGCTCGATGTCCACTTTTGTCTGATAATCGCTCCCGTGAAGCGCCTTGAAACATTTCACTACGTTAAAGGCGCTGTATAAATGCTAGGTTTGAGGGCCTGGTCTTCCTCAATTCTGAGAGACTGCCTATGATGATGGGGTACAAATGCCAATTGTTGTCGCCATTGGAAAGCCTCTAGGAGAAGGTGCACTGCGATTATCAGTTGGAGACTGGTGTGAGAGGCAGGTGATCCAAACCGGGGGAAACCAGTCTAAAAATCACAGAGGCTGAGGGGGTGGAGGCGGTGAGAGGATGAAGGGGCGAGGGGGCGAGAGGGTGAGGGATGTGAGGAGTTGAGGGGGCGAGAGGAGAGGGGGCGAGGGGCGAGAGGGTGAGAGGTTGAGGCGATGAGGGGTGAGAGGGTGAGGATTGAGAGGGTGAAGGGGGTGGGAGGGTGAGGGATGAGCGGTGAGGGGGTGAGGGGTGAGAGGGTGAGTGGTGAGTAGGTGAGGGGAGAGGGTGAAGGGGATGAGGGGTGAGAGGGTGTGAGGGTGAGGGGATGAGAAAGCAAGGGGGTGAGGTTGTGAGCGATGTGGGCTGAGGGATGTGGGGCGAGGGGGTGGGGTGTGAAGAATGTGGGGTGAGCAGGTGAGGGATGAGGAGTGAGGGGGCGAGAGGGTGAATGGTGAGGGCTGAGGGTATGAGGGTGAGGGGGCGAGAGAGGTGAGTGGGTAGTGGGAGAAGGGGTGAAAGGGTGATGGTGTGAAGATGAAGGTGTGAGAGGGTGAGGCAGTGAGGGGTGAAAGGGTGAGGGGTGCGGGGGGTAGGGGGTGAGGTGTGAGGGGAGAGGCGGGTAGAGGGTGAGGGGACCAGCGGGTGAGGGGGTAGTGGGTGAGGGGGAACTGCATCAGTAGCAGTGCATAGAGCCTATAATCAGTTAAACTTGATTACCACAAATTAGGTTGCAACAAAGCTACCATTGAGACAGTCTGTGTCCTACTCCTGGCTAAATTATGATAGATTACAGGCCTTCACGAGAACAACATCATTATAACAATCACCCATTTATAACAACAATACGGCCTCTTTTTGTTGCTCTCCTGCTGTCGGAGGTGTAAGACACTTCAGAAAATGCCAGAAACACTCAGCGGGTCAGGCAGCATCTATGGATTTCAGCTCGATGACCTCCTTGCCTCCCATTCCCTTCTCTCTATTTCTCTCCCCTTTCCCATTCTTCCTGACTCCTTGCTCTTCCCAACACCCTCGTTCAATCCTCTCTAACTCATTTTTCATTGTCATTGGCCTGTCGGGTAACTGTGAGAATTTAAATTGGTGGCGTTGAGTTGGAGCGTGTGAACTGATGATGGGGGAGAGTGCAGTAGACACAGTGGGGCGGAAGTTCAGGGTCTCGGAAAGACCTGTTACTGTCTGTTTGCAGCGGCCATGCGGCGGAATCCTGTGGCGCCGCTTTGTGGTCAACTGGCTGACCCGACCCAAATGCAACCGCATCATAAAAGCGTGCAGCGCCGCAATCACTCACCTCCATTTTATCCCGACTCAAATTCAGCAAAAAAAACCAATGGCCCGCCACGCGGTGCCCCCGACAGCTTTTTCTGTTGGTGAACCTTGCCTCCTCTCTCTCATAAGAACATAAGAAATAGGAACAGGAGTAGGTCACACGGCCCCTTGAGCCTGCTCCGCCAGTCAATAAGATCACGGCTGATCTCTCGGCCCTGGCGTTGCGGCAGAAATTAAAGGGGAGGGCCGCATGCCGTGGCCATCATATAATTTCTTTTGCCGGCCGACTTCCATGTCGGTCGGACTATTGTGCCTCGGCTTCGGCCGGGCCACCAACAGGCAACCTGGCAACCCCTCTTAGGTGCCAGGCCGCTGGCCCAGCCGAAACCCTCCCTGGTGGCCCAGTGACCCCCTAACCCCCTATAACGGAGAGGAGAGAACGCAGTGGCACATAAATGCTGTGACATCACCACTGCTGTGCCGCTGATTGACAGCGGGTGAGTCCCGATCCCGCCTCAACTTCCACCCCTCAGCCTCACTTACCGCCATACTTCCCCCGCCCTTTATGACCGACTTCTGCTCCAATGTAAAAAAAACTTCAAGTCCTGAAAATGGATCGGATGGCCGCCTCCATGCTCCCGGCGGTAAGAATAGGTAAGAAATCATAGGTGCGCCTGCTTTCTGACATGCCTGAATTTCGGCCCCAGTGTGGTAATAGCAAAGCATATCAAATATCAATATCTAAGTCAGATATCCAGGCTAAAACTTCCAATGTAACCGTGGAAATCTTGTAGGCTGCCTGCTGAGGGTAATGCTCAATGATGTGCCCCAGGCTCTGCTCAGGAGCTCCACAGTCTCATGATGGGGATGCTTTAACGTCCCATCTATGGAGAAGGTGGCAGCATCTACCATGGCCGTTTCTGAGGTGGTTGATAGTTGCCCACTGTTTGCGAGAAAGGTTTGATCCTTCAGGTTGTACTGTGGGGTCCTCTGTAAGGAATCCATTCAATACATTGTGCCACAGTAGCATGGGTTGTAGAATGGTAGAATGTTCCATCACAGAAACAGGCCATTTGGCCCTTTGAGTCTGTGCTGGTCATTTTTCTCCACATGAGCCACCCAGTCTAATCCCGCTCACTCTCAGAACCTTTAATATTTCTCCTTTATTCTCTGAGTCCCTTTTAAAATAATTGGTGGATGTTGATTGTGGCAAATAATTCCTCATTCTAACCAGCCTCTGAGTCATATTTCAAACCTCTGCTTTGTCTGAAAGTTGTCTCACGGGTCAGTGGGAATAATCTACCTCTACTTAGCGAATCAAAATCATGAAGACCCGTATTGAATCCTGGACCTTCTCGGTTCCAGCGAGTAACTGTGACTCAGCTCATCTCAAAGAGCAGCCAATGGGGGAGCTCAGGGGGATTTGTGATTCACACATTGGGGCAGGAAGGGGTATATGGGCTCATTAGTTTGCGTTTGTTTTCTACCAAACTCATACTCATTTGTAGGATTTGGTGGTTGTCCATTTCGATGAAGTTTCAGGTAGGTTGGAGTGTATCATCATAGGCAGTCCCTCGAAATCGAGGAAGACTTGCTTCCACTCTAAAAGTGAGTTCTCAGGTGACTGAACAGTCCAATACGGGAATTACAATCTCTGTCACAGGTGGGACACACAATGGTTGAAGGAAAGGGTGAGTGGGTAGTCTGGTTTGCCGCACGCTCCTTCTGCTGTCCGCTGTTGGTTTCTGCATGCTCTCGGCGACGAGACTCGAGGTGCTCAGCGCCCTCCCGGATGCTCTTCCTCCACTTAGGGTGATCTTGGGCCAGGGATTCCCAGGTGCTGGTGGGGATGTTGCACTTTATCAAAGAGGCTTTGAGGGTGTCCTTGAAACGTTTCCTCTGCTCACCTGGGGCTCGCTTGCCGTGTAGGAGTTCTGAGTAGACCGCTTGCTTTGGGAGCCTCGTGTTGGGTATGCAGACAATGTGGCCCACCCAACGGAGCTGGTCGAGAGTGGTCAATGCTTCGATGCTGGGGATGTTGGCCTGATCGAGATGGAGTGTATATATTGTGATACACAAGGTGTCACAAATTGTGTGGGACAGGCTCGATGGACCAAATGGTCTTTACCGTCATTGTTCGTACGTTCGTAAGTAAATATTTCCGACTGTGCTCAGTACGGGGTAGAGATTCCATGGACCACTCCCGGGCGCACTTGGAGCGCACCTTCCAAAATCATGCTCTGCTAACCCATAACCTAGTGATTGATAAGAAAGTGTAGGATTACTGGGATGGATTTGGTGCTAATTCAATCAGGAACAGACACGGATGTTTACATTATTGGCTCACTGCTTCCAACGACTCGATTTCCAAGGGATATTTGTTGGAGCTTTCCTGTTTATAAAACAATGTTATTTTTGATCTGCTATGAAGCTTTTTTGTGGCCCTGTGTTACTCTTCCATGTGTTTGCCGAACTGAGAACAGTAGAGATCTTAGCGGTAACTGGAACTGAATAAAGATTTGTGGTTTTCAAATATTTGGTTCTATTCCTTTGTGATTCAGTTGAGAGAGAGAGAGCGTGAGAAGGAGACACTGAGATTCTTCATGCCCTAGTTCTCTGGGAGAATTGTTTTATAATCTGGTCATCAGTAAACACAGACAATGAGATGGTCAGTGAGAAGGGTGTAGGGTAAGGCTGTGGTTTTGTTATTGGACCAGTGAACGAGATCTCAAATCCAACCATGGTAGTCTGAAAATTTGAATTCAGTTTTTTTTTTAAATCTGGAAATGAAAAGCTGACACAGTCCTCATCACTCCCACTGTCCCCACTTACTCCAGACAGCCACCTATAGCAGGCAAATGGCACCAACCGCTTCCCAGCACCACAGGCGTCAATTACAAAGGCGCTGCTCAAACCTTATTCAGCGCACCGAATATTTCGGGCATTTCAAGCAGCTGTTCACACCTCGTTAAAATGCAAATAGGGGAACGGTAGCACAGTGGTTATGTTACTGGACTAGTAATCCGGAGGTCTGGACCAATGATCCAGAGATGCGAGGTCAAATCCCACCATGGCAGCTGAGGAATTTAAATTCAGTTAATTAAACAAATCTGGATTATAAAGCTAGTATCAGTAATGGTGACCATGAAACTACCATAACACCCCATCTGGTTCACTAATGTGCTTTAGAGAGGGAAATCTGCTGTCCTTACCCAGTCTGGCCTATATGTGAGTACAGACCCACAGCAATGTTGTTGACTCTTAACTGCCCTCTGAAATGGCCTAGCAAGTTCTCGAAGGCAATTAAGGATGGGCAATAAATGATGGCCTTGCCAATGATGTCCACATCCCATGAATTAGGAAAAAAGAATGGCAATCCCCCCACCCTTCCACCCATCCTTGCCTGGCCCGGCCTATATGTGACTCCAGTCCCACACCAATGTGTTCATTAATAGAAAGAAAATAACAACAACATTGTATTTATATAGCACCTTTAACGTAGTGAAACATCCCAAAGCGCTTCACAGGAGTATTATGTGCTAAAAATTTGACACCGAGCCGCATAAGTAGAAATTAGCACAGGTGAACAAAAGCTTGGTCAAAGAGGTAGGTTTTAAGGCGCGTCTTGAAGGAGGAAAGAGAGGTAGAGAGGTTTAGGGAAGGAATTCCAGAGCTTAGGGCCTAGGCAACAGAAGGCATGGCCACCAATGGTTGAGCGATTACAATCAGGGATGCTCAGGAGGGTAGACATCTTGGGGGCGGGTGGGAGGGGGGGTTGGTTTGTGGGCTGGAGGAGATTACAGAGATAGGGAGGAGCGAGGTCATGGAGGGATTTGAAAACAAGGATGAGAATTTTGAAATCAAGGCATTACTTATCCGGGAGCCAATGTAGGTCAGCGAGCACAGGGGTGATGGGTGAGCGGGACTTGGTGCGAGTTAGGACACGAGCAGCTGAGTTTTGGATCATCTCCAGTTTACGTAGGGTAGAATGTGCGAGGCCAGCCAGGAGTGCGTTAGAATAGTCAAGTCTAGAGGTAACAAAGGCATGGATGAGCTGAGGCAAGGGCAGAGACGGGCGATATTACGGAGGCGGAAATAGGCGGTCTTAGTTATGCTATGGATATGTGGTCAAAAGCTATTTCAGGGTCAAATATGATGCCTAGGTTGCAAACAGTCTGGGTTAGCCTCAAATAGATGCTAGGGAGAGGGATGGAGTCAATGGCCAGGGAACAGAGTTTGTCACAGGGACCGAAAACAATGGCTTCGGTCTTCCCAATATTCAATTGGAGAAAATTTCTGTTCATCCAGAACTGGAAATGCAGTCTGACAATTTAGAGACCGTGGAGGGGTCGAGAGAAGTGGTAGTGAGGTAGAGCTGAGTGTCATCAGCGTACATGTGAAAACTGATGCTGTGTTTCTGGATGATGTCGCCAAGGGGCAACATGTAGATGAGAAATAAGAGGGGGCCAAGGATAGATCCTTGAGGGACACCAGGGATAACGATGAGAGGGTGGGAAGAGAAGCCATTGCAGGTGATTCGCTGGCTAGGATTAGATAGATAAGAATGGAACCAGGCGAGTGCTACCCAGCTAGACAACGGTGGAGAGGCGATGCAGAAGAATAGAGTGGTCAAAGGCTGCAGACATGCCAAGAAGGACGAGGAGTGATAGTTTTCCTTTGCACAGTCACAAAGGATGTCATTTGTGACTTTGATGAGAACCATTTCAGTACTGTGGCAGGCGCGGAAACCGGATTGAGGGATTCAAACATGGAACTGTGGGAAAGATGGGCACGGATTTGGGAGGTAACAACATGTTCAAGGACTTTGGAGAGCAAAGAGAGGTTGGAGATGGGGCAGTAGTTTGCAAGGACAGAGGGATCAAGGGTTGTTTTTTGAGGAGAGGGGTGATGAGAGGGAGAGGGGGACAGTACCTGAGGAAAGCGAACAATGTTAGCTAACATGGGAGCCAGAAAAGAAAGTTGGGTGGTCAGCAGTTTGGTAGGAATAGGGTCAAGGGGGCAGGAAGTGGGTCTCATGGGCAAGATGAGCTCAATCTTAGAGACAAAGAGGTCCATGAGCTCCTCACATTTATTGTTGGAGGTGAGGGTGGAGACTGGGGAGAGGGGTTTAAAAAGACGGTTTGCAGTGGAGAATAGAAGCTGGGGTTTACCTTTACATTCCAGAATGATTCTGGAATAGTGAGTGATTTTAGCAGACAAAAAAAGGACCCAATAGTGCTTTATGTGGTCCAGCCAGATCTGGCGGTGTATGGCTAAACCAGTTGTCCGCCATATACGTTCTATTCTAAGTCTCTTGGACTTAAGGGAGCGGAGATCAGGGCTGTACCAGGGGGAACGGCCATGGTGAGAGAGAGCAATTGTTTTAACAGGGACTAGGGCATCAGAGGTGGTAGTGAGGGTGTGATTGTGCAGATCGGTAGCTGCAGAGATGGCATGGTGAATAGAGGGCCAAAGGCTGGACAGTTGGGAGTTGATAAGTGCAGTTGTAAGAGAGTCAGGGCGGACAAAGAAGGAGGTGGGATTGGGTGTGGAGGGGGGGAGGGTGGAAGGGGGATGTGGGTGGAGAGCGATACGAGGAAGTGGTCAGAGATGGCCTTATCTGCGATTGACACGGTAGAAGTAGCGAGGCCACGAGAGATGGCAAGGTCGAGGGGCTCGCCGTGAATATGGCTTGGGGGAGGTTTACATGGAGGGAGAGATTAAGGGAGGACAGGAGGCTAGTGAACTCAGAGGAGAGAGAGCATGGTGAATTGAGATGGAGGCCGAAATCATCGAGGATGAGAAGTCGCTTAGTGCAGAGGCAGAGGGAGGAAAGCAGTGAAGAAATATCGCTAATAAATTGAAAGAGTTAAACAATGGGTGACTGGACAAGTTTTCTATACAGAGCAAGAAAGTTCTTGGTTCAATCTGTGCCGACAGGGTCAACGCCACTGAGACTGTGAAGCCCGCTGTAGTCAAATAGCCCTCTGACACTCACTGTCAAGTCTGGCGATGGAATGGTAGCCACTTGGGCAAGGTACTGAATGTAGTGCCCATAGCGAGGGGATTTGAGTACAGGGGCAGGGAGGTGTTACTACAGTTGTACAGGGCCTTGGTGAGGCCACACCTGGAGTATTGTGTACAGTTTTGGTCTCCGAAGGTTCACCAGAATGATTCCCGGGATGGTGGGACTGACATATCAAGAAAGACTGGATCAACTGGAGTTCAGAAGAATGAGAAGGGATCTCATAGAAACGTTTAAAATTCTGACGGGTTTAGACAGGTTAGATGCAGGAAAAATGTTCCGAATGTCCAGAACCAGGGGTCACAGTCTAAGGATAAGGGGTAAGCCATTTAGGACCGAGATGAGGGGAAACTTCTTCACTCAGAGAGTTGTTAACATGTGGAATTCTCTACTGCAGAAAGTTGTTGAGGCCAATTCACTAAATATATTCAAGAAGGAGTTAGATGAAGTCTTTACTACTCAGGGGATCAAGGGGTATGGCGAGAAAGCAGGAATGGGATACTGGAGTTGAATGTTCAGCTATGAACTCATTGAATGGCGGTGCAGGCTCGAAGGGCCGAATGGCCTACTCCTGCACCTATTTTCTATGTTTCTATGTTTCTATGAAACCCTACCCCAACAAGGAGACAACACCTTCCGGAATTGGGGAACTGGGGAAAGGGAAATGGAGAAGGCAGAAACCTAAATCCAGTAATGATGTGTGCAAGTCTCCTAATGGTTCTGTGTTCTATCTCCCATAGGCTTGTCATGGATGTGCATCCAGTTCCAAGTGTGACTGCAGTGGTGTGAAAGGAGAAAAGGTAGGTGCAACATTTAGCAAAGCCCGCACATGATGATCCACTCAACAGAGAAATCTGACCTATATATCAGGTGCCTTTAGATTTTCACCTTCAGTATCACCTTTGAGCAGGTACCCCAATCGGTGCTCCCACAGGTGGAACTCCTCACCAGGGTGCTGTAGGTGAGACTCGAGGTCATTGTGTTCCTGTACGCGGATAAATTCACCAATCGTGTCCTCCCAGATGTGCTGCACTCAAAGACAGTGTTGGTCTCGCTCACCCATCACCGCTGTGTTCACTGACCTACATTGACTTCCGGTTAAGCAATGCCTCAATTTCAAAATTCCCATCCTTATTTTCAAATCCCTCCATGATCTCACCCCTCCCTATCTTTGTAATCTCCTCCAGCACCGCTGCCCCCACCCGAGATCTCTGTTCTCCTCTAATTCTGGCCTCTTGGACATCTCTGATTTTAATCGCTCCACCATTGGCGGCTGTGCCTTCAGCTGCCAAGGCCCTAAGCTCTGGAATTCCCTCCTAAACCTCTCCGCCTCGCTCTCCTCCTTTAAGATGCTCCTTAAAACCTACCGCTTTGACCAAGCTTTTGGTCACCTGTCCTAATTTCTCCTTATGTGGCTCGGTGTCAAATTGTTTCTGTCTTATAATACTCCTGTGAAGCTTGGGACTTTTTACTGCATTAAAGGTGCTATATAAATACAATTTATTATTGTTGTTGTCAAGGAATTGCCACTACAAGGTTGCAGCACTTCTACGACCCACAGTCTTACTGGACCTGCCCACCCCGTCAACCCCACCCATCCCCTACCCCCCCGTCAACCGCCACCCATCCCCCCCACCACTGCTTCACTCCCCCCCCATTGCCCCACTCCCCCCATTGCCCCACTCCCCCCTCCCCCAATGCCCAACTCCCCCCCATTAACCCCCTCCCCCACTGCCCCACTCCCCCCCATTGCCCCACTCCTCCCTCATTGCCCCACTCCCCCTCCCCCCACTGCTGCACTCCCCCATTGCCCCACTCCTCCCACCATTGCCGCACTGCCCCCTCCCCATTGCCCCCTTCCCCCTCCCCCCACTGCCCACTCCCCCCACCATTGCCCCACTCCCCCCCACCCACAATTGCCCCCTCCCCCCCATTGCCCCACTTCCACCTCCCCCCATTGCCCCACTCCCTCTCCCCCCAATGTCCCACTCCCCCATTGCCTCTCTCCCCCCACTGCCCCTATTGCCCCACTCCCCCACTCCTCCCTCCACTGCCCAACGCCCCCTCCCACCACTGCCCCACTTCCCCCTCCCCCATTTCCTCCCTCCCTTCCCCCACTGCCCCACTCCCCCCTCCCCCCACTGCCCCACTCCCCCCTCCCCCCACTGCCCCACGCCCCCCTCCCACCACTGCCCCACTTCCCCCTTCCCACTGCTCCACATTTCCTCACTCCCCCCATCCCCCACTGCCCCACTCCCCCCACAATGCCCCACTCCCCCCACCCCCACTGCCCCACTCCACCCTCACTCCACTCCCCCCTCCCCCACTGCCGCACTCCCCGCACCATTGCCCCACTCCCCCCCACCATTGCCCCACTCCCCCCTCCCCCCACCATTGCCCCCCCCACTGTCCCAATCCACCCCTTCCCCCACCATTGCCCCACTCCCCCCGCGCCCCCACTGTTTGTGTGGTGTTGGAACTAACCTGAGTTCAGTGCATAGTGAGCGAGACGCCAAGCTCGACACAATAATCCCTCGTGCAGCACTGTCACTAGCCTGCGAGTGCAACCTTAAACCTCTGCTCTGACCAAGCTGTAAGATCGGGTTACCGCAAGATGGGCAACACAGAGAGCTCAGTGAAGCACCAGGCTAACATCTCAATGAAGCCTCTCGCATTGAAACTCATGAAGGTGGCGGGAAGTGAAACGTTGCGCCCTCGGGTTGTTTTATTCGGTGTAAGCACGAGGTGACATGGTCTGGAGCTGTGAGTCAGAGTGCGGAAGTGGAGGATATGATTCCTCTTCACCTAGAACCAACAGCCCTGTTTCCACATTCCTGCTCATTTGGCCGACTCCAAACATCTGGAAACGATTTATGTTGCGCAAGCAGACTGGCCCACAGTCTCTGCTTATCTGCTCTTGTCACTGAGCATTTGCAACATTCTCCTGTGACACAAAACACACAGGGTATTCGGGGATTGACTTAATGTCAGACTGACCATCAGACAGGCATACAGCAGCTTACACCAGTAATGTTCCCTCTGTGCTGTCGGCACTCTCGCATACCTTGAACCATTGCATTCCATGGTGATCTTTCCTGTTCCCAGGGTGGAAAGTACCGGCATAGAACACTCCAACACAGAGTGGGGATAAGGCCCATGTTTCACTTTTAAAGTGACACTGACTTCATAAAAATGTGCTTGTCAAAACATTTCTCATTGGATTACAACACACGGTACATTGGACGACACGCGGTACAGTGGCAAAATGTATGATTGTGCCACTTAAGCATGATCTGATAGCCAGCTCCTTTTTCAAATAGAGAGGATTGTCGACATTTTTGGCAAATGATTTGAAAAGTTTTGCTTTAGCGAGATAGAGACACAGCTTGTGATTTGCAATTGTCCCCAACTTAGTTTCAAAGCTGTAGGTGGGAGTTGCTTCATGTCCTCCTGAATGTTCCATCTTCTAACGTAAACATCTGAATTCCTTAATGGCATTAGTCTTTGGGTTCGTTAGTCCATAACTGCTATACACTCAATGAATCATAATCACTAAAGAAAGAACTTGTATTCATGTAACCTCAGGACATCACAGCTAATGATATATGTTTAAAGTGCAGATACTGTTGTAATGCAGGAAACGCGGCAGCCAATTTGCGCATAGCAAGCTCCCACAGACAACAGTGAGAGAAATGGACAGTTAACTGTTTCAGTAATGTTGTTTGAGGTATAATTATTGGCCGGGACACTAGGAAGAACTCCCCTGCTCTTCTTCGAAATAATGCCCATGGGATCATTTACATACCTGAAAGAGAGCAGACGGGACCTTAGTTTAATGTCCCATCCAAAAAATAGCTCATCTGACAGCACTCCCTCAGTACTTAACTGAAGTGTCAGCCTAGATTTTGTGCTCATGTCTCTGGAGTGGGACTTGAACCCGTGACCTTCTGATTTAGAGGCAAGGGTACTATTGAGGCTGACACTAGTAGCAAACCAGTAAAGGAACATAGGAACAGGAGGAGGCTATTCAGCCCCTCGAGCCTGTTTCATCATTCAATGAGATCATGTCTGATCTGTATCTTAACTCCATTTACCCGCCTTGGCCGCGTAACCCTTAATGACCTTTTGCCGAATAAAAATCTATCAATCTCGGTTTTGAAACTGTCAATTGATCCCAGCCTCAACAGCTTTTGGGGGCAGAGAGTTCCAGATTTCCACCCTTTGTGTGAAGAAGTCCAGTTGCTTTTAGTGGTTTCTATACAGGGACATCTAAATTTCTCTGCTCCTCCACAATTCCTAGCTTCTCATCATTTAGAAAATACTCCGGTCTATCTTAGGTCCAAAGTGGATGGCCACACATTGATTCTCTCACACACTGTACACATGGCATTAATGACTACACAGGGTGACTCTATTGATGTAGAGACTTGGGCTGGAGATCTGAAAAGTATTGCTACCTCCATCAACATGAATCTTTAGAGTTTGCATTGCTCAACATGTAGTATTTCAGCAAGTTCTTTAATTTAATTTAAATAAGATGAACAGAAGCTATATGTTATACCTTGAATCCTTCCAATTCGCCCTTTTACATACCATTTTCTAAAATGATTCCCACCTTCCTTTCAAACCAACTTTGTCTCGCTGGCTTAGTCTGAGATATAACTGCAGGAGTGTTTTGTATCTTCTTTTTATTCTGATTTAGCAGATTACATAGGATTACATGGGATATACGGCACAGAAACAGGCCATTCGGGTCAACCAGTCCATGCTGGCGTTTATGCTCCACTCGAGCTCCTCATCTAAATCTAGCAGCATAACCCTCTATTTACTTCTCTTACATATGCTTATCTAGCCTCCCCTTAAATACATCTATACTATTCACTTCAACCGCTCCCTGTGGTAGCGAGTTCCACATTCTCACCACTCTCTGCAGTAAACATAATTCTTAATATTACTGTGTGTCTTATGTCATCTTTATTGTTTTTTAAATACAAGTTGACCTCTCTGGAGTCAGGACCCAATATCATCTTGAGGTGATGTGTGGTTGGTGGACAGAGGATAATTGGAGCTGGGCATGTAGAAATATTTCAGTCCCCACTGTAAAGCAATTAATTCTGCCTTTATTTTGCTATATTACCAGTGTAAACTTCTATGTCAACACTTATGATGGAAATTGGCTATGTAAACTTGTCACGCTACACTGCAGCCTCCACTGGGAGGAGGGTATAATTACAGTGAAACCTCAACCGCAGAGTGCAAATTTGTAAAATTTACTCCCAGACTTTCGTCATCTGTTGATTTGCTCTATACTCTGCAATATCGATCATTAATGAATGAATGTCTGTATTTATTTATTTTCAGGGTGCACTAGGTTTGCCGGGTTTTGCGGGTCCCCTGGGAATGCCAGGATTCCCAGGAGTTGAAGGTCCCGGTGGCTCTGTCGGATATAAGGTAATTGCAGTCATATTATCCAGAGGTTTGTTTCCAAACAGTGTTCGGCTGTATTTTGTAACAAAACGCCTGCTTTATATTTCAGGGTGACAATGGTGAACCGGGTCTATTGGGAAAGAAAGGAATCCGGGTATGTATTATTAACATGCCGCAGCCGGGTCTTACTGATAACCCCAGGCTTCAGACCCTAAAGCCCCCACGTCAGATGGGCCATGTTCATAAAACTCTTCTGAAAAATGAAATGAAGTAAATATCAAGGCAGCACTGTGATATGATTAAAATGTCCAATATAACAGATGCCGGAAATCTGACACAAAAATAGAAAATTCAGGAAACACAGAGCTGGTCAGACAGAGTCTGGATGTGGACAATGCGTCAGAGCTGGGAGAAATTACCAATAAACAATGTTTAAAAAGGAACAAGCAGAATGGGAAAAGCTCACATATGCACACACACACGTGCAAAAACACACACACCAACACACACATGCACACACACACATATACTGACATGCATACACACACATGCACACACATACTTGCATATGCACACATGCATATGTGCCACACACACACATGCACACACACGCAAACACTCACACACACAAACATGCACGCACTCACACATGCACTCACATGCACATGCACACACACACATGCACACGCTCTCACACATGCACACACACACGCACAAACACATGCACACATGCACACACACATCCACACACAAACACGCACATACACTTATATGCAAACTCAAACACACACACAACACGGTGCCCCAATAGGGGCTTCCCCCCCTCCCCGCCATTGCCATGGCAGGATGTAAAATGTAATTTTACTCCCTCCCCTCCCTGTGCAATAACAAAACCGTGTGGCAAGAACACATGGTGAGAAATTCTGAAACAGATATTAGAGCAGTTTCTTGGCCAATGCTTCATGTTCCCCTGCTCCCACCCCCTGGTCTTTCCCTCAACCCCTTACCCCATGCCCCGGCTGAAGTTATTCCAGGGAGTTGGACTCACACTGATCTGATCATTGTTTGATCTTAACTAGAGGATTACTAATCTTAACCCCATGCTGTTCCAGTGCTGGTGAAACGGCTACAATGTGGTTATCACCTGTACTATTTCCTCTCCCACTGCCATCACTTCCATACATTTATGTGTGAAACAAGTCTTCCTCGTTTCAAGGGATTGCCTATGATGATGATATTTACCAGAAATAATGGGGGTAGAATTTCCACAGGGATTCTCCCCGGTCTCCTGCTGTAAATTTGGCGGACGTCGATTCATAGAGTCGCAGAATCTTACAGCACAGAAGGAGGCCATTCAGCCCATCGTGCCTGTGCCGGCTCTTTGAAAGAGCTCTCCAATTAGTCCCACTCCCTGCTCTTTCCCCATAGTCCAGCAAATTTCTCCTTTTCAAGTATTTATCCAATTCCCTTTGAAGTTATTATTGAATCTGCTTCAACCACTGTTTCAGGCAGCGCATTCCAGATCATAACCATCTACTATGTAAAAAACTACTCCTCATCTCCCCTCTGGTTCCTTTGCCAATTATCTGGTTGCCGACCCTCCTGTCAGTGGAAACAGTTTCTCCTTGTTTACTCTATCAAAACTGTTCATGATTTTGAGCAACTCTATCAAATCTCCTGACTGCTCTAAGGGGTTACTCTAGATGCTCTGTACTCCTGAAGTCCCTCATCCCTGGTACCATTCTAGTAAGTTTCCTCTCCAAGGAATTGGCTTCCTTCCGAAAGTGTGGTGCCCAGAATTGGGCACAATACTCCAGCTGAGACCGAACCAGGGATTTATAAATTATATAACGTTTTACAGTCCAACAGTCTTATGGCAAAGTTACAACAGAACATTGGCGAGACCAACAGTGCTTCTAGCCGACTTAGGCAATGAAGGAGAGGACGGGAGCTACAACAAAACAGGATTGTAAGAGGAAAGTGAGATATTTCCCACTGTTAGAAGCACTTTATTAATCAGATGTTTTAATTTAATATAAACAATACAGGGTCCAGCTGGGTCACCGGGATTTCCAGGAACCCCAGGACTACCTGTAAGTATTATATCTACAATTACTGAATAAATCACATTTCAAACATGAAATCATTCTTGACAGAAAGAAACCGTTTGGGAATTCTCTTCACTCAGGGGTTACCAGGACAAGATGGACCGCCAGGATCAGCAGGAATCCCAGGATGCAATGGTACAAAGGTAACCCTTGAGATCAGCATTAGTTTAATCTGCGATTGATACAAGTTTGTAGAATGTTCCAGCACAGAAACAGGTCATTCAGTCCATCCAACCCTTGCAAGTCTTTTTTCCACTCTCCTACTCGCTCGCTGTACCCTTTAATATCCCAGCCTGTATAATCCCACTCTCCCCCTCACTCTCCGCACCCTTTAATATCCCTCCCAGTCTAATCCCACTTTCCCCCCCACTCTCTGTACCTTTTACTATCCCATCCAGTTTAATCCCACTCTCTCCCTCCCTATAACATTTAATATCCCACCCAGTATAATTCCACTCTCCCCCTCACTCCCCATACCCTTTAATATCCCTCCCAGTTTAATCCCACTCTCCCCCTCTCTCTCCATACCATTTAATATCCCATCCAGTCTAACCCCACTCTCCTCTCACTCCCCATACCATTTAATATCCTACCCAGTATAATTCCACTCTCCCCTCACTCCCCATACCATTTAATATCCCACCCAGTCTAATCCCACACTCCCGCTCACTCCCCAAATCCCTTAATATCCCACCAAGTGTAATCCCACTCTCCTGTTCATATTAAACACCCTAATAAAAATAAATTGCTGGGAGAGAAGGGCCAGAATCTGATCATTTAGTGTGTGTCGGGAAGGATGGGCCATTTTAATGTAGGTGGAATGCAAAGACTGAACCTTTTTTTTGATGTAGGGTGAGAAAGGTCCACTGGGACCCCCAGGATTCCCAGGTCTACAAGGCCCCAATGTAAGTATCTGTAAATTGGATTTGATTTGTGATTTGATAGTAATGGAGGTGTGTGATCGTGCAGTTTCCGGATAATATTTTGATGCTGCTATCATGTTGCTTTTCAGGGTCATCCAGGGATTCCAGGGATGAAGGTAAAAAAGCAAATTACTATTTAAATGGAGAGAGATTACAAAATGCTGCAGTACAGAGGGACCTGGGAGTCCTTGTACATGAAACACAAAAAGTTAGTATGCAGGTACAGCAAGTAATCAGGAAGGCAAATGGAATGTTGGCCTTTATTGCAAGGGGGGTAGAGTATAAAAGCAGAGAAGTCCTGCTACAACTGTACAGGGTGTTGGTAAGACCACACCTAGAGTACTGCGTACAGTTCTGGTCTCTGTATTTAAGGAAGGATATGCTTGCATTGGAGGCAGTTCAGAATCGGTTCATGAGGTTGATTCCTGAGATGAAGGGGCTGTCATATGAAGAATGGTTGAGCATATTGGGCCTATACTCATTGGAGTTTAGAAGACTGAGAGGTGATCTTATTGAAACATATATGATTCTGAGGGGGCTTGACAGGGTAGATGCAGAGAGGCAGTTTCCCCTCATGGAGGAATCTAGAACTAGGGGACAGAGTTTCAGAAGAATGGGCTGCCCATTTAAGACAGAAATGAGGAGGAATTTCTTCTCTCAGAGGATCTTGAATCTTTGGAATTCTCTACCCCAAGGAGTTGTGGAGGCTGGGTCATTGAATATATTTAAGGTGGAGATAGTCTGATTTTTGAATGATAAGTGAGTCAAGAGTTATGGGGAGCGGGTGGGGAAGTGAAGTTGAGGCCAGGATCAGATCAGCCATGATCTTATTGAATGGCGGAACAGGTTCGAGGGGCCAAATGGCCTACTCCTGCTCCAATGTCTTATGTTCTTATGTTCTTATGTGATAATGACCAGGTAATTGTTTTTTGTTATGGTGATTTGAGGGATAAATATTGGCGAGGACACAGCAGATAACTCCCCTGCTTTGAAATAGTGTTGTGGGATATTTAACATCCACCTGAGAGCACAGACAGGGCTTCGGTTTAATATCTCATCCGAAAGATGGCACAGCAGTCCCTCAGCACTGCACTGTCAGCCTAGATTTATGTGCTCAAGTCCTTGGAGTGGTACTTGAACCCACAACCTTCTGTCTCAGAGGCGAGTGTGCTACCCACTGAGCCACGGCTGACACTATATTGGTCTATGGTGGTGTTTGTGTCCACACGAGCCTCCTCCCACCCCTCTTCATCTCACCCTATCAACATATCCTTCTATTCCTTTCTCCCTTATATACTTATCTAGCCACCCCTTAAATTAATCAATTTACAGCCCTTCCTGCCTAATGTTGTGGCGGGAATATTCTGAAAGGACCACAGATACAGGATAAACTCTTGTTCCCGTTACTTCCCAAATGTCCCAGGTTGCCGATACTATCAGATCTCAGTGTTCTGATTTAGGTTTATCCCCTAATGAGGCAACAGTGCTAAAAGCAACCTTTCTCAAATCTCCAGGTTCACACAAACTCGGGTAAGACAAATATAGGAACAGGAGGCCATTCAGCCCCTTGAAGCTGTTCCGCCATTGAATGAGATTATGGCTGATCTGTGACCTAACTCCATTTGGGCCTTTACCCCATAATTCCTTAATACTACCAATCTCAGATTTAAAATTGACCCCCAGCCTCATAATCAGCATCAAACCAGCAAATAAGGAACAGAAGCATAAATGGGACTAATTGCTTGGGCTTCATTGGGTAGGCCGCTGATCTCGGGGGCGGGGGAGCTTGTGGTGGTCCATGAGCTGTTATTTAGACATCTTTAGGATTGAGGCTCAATAAAAACTATACAGAGCAGAAGCCACTGGAGCGGAACAGTTTGATATTGTGTGTAACAGAGGGTGCGATTACAACCCGAAAAATATCACCCACCATCATCATTACCCATTTAGCGCCCATGTAAGAGCTGAAATGCAGGCTATCGCCATATTTGCTAAAAAGTGGAAACCAGTGCCTGATTATAGCCCATTTATCGTCGGCCCAACTTTCAGCACATATGAATGAGCTGCATCGCCTGGCCTATTTAAAAAAATATATATGACATCATCCTCGTGCAAGGCCAAGAATAGTGTTTATAATGGAAACTTGCGCCCGATTATGGCCCAGATTATCGCTGAGCGCTACTTTCGGCATTTCGCCCACAATTCGCCCAAATGATCGCTGGCCCAAAAATAGGCTGAAGAAAAGATGCACTCACCTGACCTTAACTCGGCACTACCAGGAGGATCTGTAGTAAAAGGCTGTCAGGAGAATCAATTTGTGAGTGATTTTAAGGTCCTTTTTGACTTTTGCCAATCATCTAATCACTTTGTATTGTTGAGGACAAATTAAGGGCATTTATAGCAATCTATAGTGATGCAATTTATAGCCCTGAAATGTTTTCCTCTTCAAGTATTTATCCAATTCCCTTTTGAAAGTTACTATTGAATCTGCTTCCACCGCCCTTTCAGGCAGCACATTCCCGATTACAACAACTCGTTGTGTAAAGAAAATTCTCATCTCCCCTCTGGTTCTTTCGCTAATTATCTTAAATCTGTGTCCTCTGGTTACTGACCCTTCTGAAAAGTTTCTTTATTTACTCTATCAAAACCCTTTGTAATTTTGAACACCTCTATTAAATCTCCCCTCAACATTCTCTGCTCTAAGGGGAACAATCCCAGCTTCTCCAGTCTCTCCACATAACTGAAGTCCCTGGTACCATTCTGGTCAATCTCCTCCCTACCCTCTCCTCGAAGGCCTTGTCCTTCATAGAAATGTACAGAACCATAGGAGGCCATTCGGCACATCGTGTTCGTGCTGGCCGACAAAGAACTATTCAACCTAATCCCACTTTAGGAAACATTTTGAAGAAAGATGTAAAGTAAAGATTTGTATTCCACTGCTGGTAAATTAATACTGTGCTGATTTTGTTTAAAAACAGGGAGACCCAGGTGAAGTAATTGATATTTCAGTATCGAAGGGGGATCGAGGATATCCAGGACCACCAGGAAAACTGGTGAGTTTTTGTCTCTGAGGCTCTCTGGGAACGCTCGCTCTACAAGCCAGCCAAATGATTTCAGTATCTCCCCCATTCCGTCGGTTCTAAGCCATTCCATCTTTTCCGCAGGGAATACCAGGGATATCCGGACCGATTGGACCCCTGGGTCCACGAGGCTACCCTGGTCCTTCAGTAAGTCCCTTTATCCTTTATTCTTTATCTCTTGCTCAAAAAGGTTTCTAGTTAAAATCCCATTTTTAGTTTCGAGTGAACGTAACTTGGAATGAATCAGGCGTGGAGGGGCTGGAACTGGTGACACAGGGAGACAGAGTAGATAGCAAGTAACCCAGGGCTCTGATTCCAAATCCTGAAATGGTGAACTGCACGTCCGGTTCTCTATCGGGGTCCGATTCGGAGACAGGACGCTGCCAGTGGGGACCCTCACCATCCTGGGGTACGTATTGGAAATGTACCTTGGAATGTCAATCATGCCCGGATTTCACATTTGTGCTCCCAGCAAACACTGCTGCTCGCCATCAACGGGGAATCCAAACATTGCCTCTCGAGCAAGGAATCCCATTGGACATCAGCCCTTTGTTCCAACTTCTGAACACATGTCCCTGGGACCCTGTGCATTCCAATGACAGAATGAGTCCAGATGGGCAACTGCGTTCCTGCATTTCCAGGAAACATGCGGAGAGCTTTTCACTGGGGAATGGGCGGATGATGCTTCATCTGGACGCAGAAAATGTTTCTCTTAAATCAGATCTGCTGAGATTGCTTTTTGAAGCGCCATTGCTCCCTATTTCCCCTTTTGGTCTTCAGTTGCCGTGCACCGTTGCCCAGCCACGAGGTACCGAGGGTAATCTGCTGCCAGCTCTCTGCCTGAGCCACGGGAGAACGGGTTGTTGGGAGATACACAGCAGGAGCCCCTTCTTCCCAATTCCCATAAAATTAGCCCTCATGCTCCAGCAACAAGGCAGAGGAAATGGTAACACTTTCCTTCGCTCCACCATTAGTGGCCGTGCCTTCAGTTGCCAGGGCCCTAAGCTCTGGAATCTCCTCCCTAAACCTCTCTCCCCTCCTTTAAAACACCCCTTAAAACCTACCTCTTTGACCAAGCTGCCCTAATATCTCCTTATGTGACCCGGTGTCAATTTTTGTCTGATTACACTCCTGTGAAACAGCTTGGGATGTTTTACTTTGTTAGAGGCGCTATATAAATATAAGTTGTTGCTGTTAATAATCTTCTTTTATTTTGTTGTTCTAGGGTCCTCCAGGTATCCCTGGCCTTCCAGGACCAAAGGTAAATTATTCCAGTCAGACACAGGATTGATATTACCTGTACTAAACCTCACGTTTGAGCAGCTCAGGTCATTCCTTTCTTTCTTTTGTCAACAGGGAAATATGGGGGTGCAGTTTTATGGACCAAAGGGTGATAAGGTGAGAAGTCATAAACCCCAAATGTATTTAGATTCTCTTTACAAACAAGCTGATTTCTCCAATTAAACACAAATTAATATGCATCAATCAATCTAGATACTATTAAAAATCACGTGCATGCCAGTACTTCCTGTTCAACTTCCTGTTATAATTATTTTTGGTCACACTCTTATGTCAACATTTAACATTGAATCTGTTGTAAGTGGAGTTAAGAAGCAGATCAGCCATGATCTCCTTGAATGGAGGAACAGGCTCGAGGGGTTGAATGGCCTCCTTCTGTTCCTATGTAAACAATTGTATGTAACGATCTAGCTGCAGCATCTGGCCAGTGGATGCTGCCATGGAGCAGGTTTCTGAAGTCTCTAACAGAATCATAGAATGGTTACAGCACAGAAAGAGGCCATTCGGCCCATCGAGCCTGTGCCAGAAAGTTTCTCCCAACTCTGCCACCATTCCTTTTCTTTTAATTCATTCTCGGGATGTGGGCATCGCTGGCAAGGCCCACATTTATTGCCTGTCTCCCAGTTGCCCTTGAGAAGGAAGTGGTGAGCTTTCTGCTTCAACCTGAATATGAAAGGAACATATTCATCAACCGACTGTGGGCAACACCTGGACAATTTACTCTCCCTGGGGTGTTGCACATGGGTAGTCAAGAACAAGCGGGGTTAAAGGGTGGGAGGTAATTGGGCCAGAGGTGCAGACATGTCTCATTCCCCACATTACAGTCATAGATTCTGTCCATATTCTTCTATTATCATTATAAATTCTTATGCCAACATTTATAATGGGAAATGCCTATGTAAACATGTCATGCTTTAATTATGTTCTTCTGTGGGGCAGCGCCCTCACTGGAGGGAGATGCAATTAGAGCACCCTTTGGAAACTTGGGAGCATGTCCTCCAAGCAAGTTAATGTCTGTTAGCGTTAGTGTTTTCTCAGAAGAATCACTCAACACTCAGAGTCGGTTCCAATGCTGATGCAGCTTTTATTACGCTCAGCGGGGAGGAAACACTCAGGACCGTATCCAGGTTTCTCTCCACAGAACAAAGGGTTACATGCACTTTTATATGTTTCACAACAGTTACAAAACAGTTTACTACAGCTACACAGCCCATCATGGCTGGACACAAGCCAATCACAACGATTATAAATTATATATAGGTTTTTTTAACCCAATAGAATTCCCCTAGTATCCAGGGAACCATATGTTCGGTTATTGTCAGCTTGGGCTGATCGATGACTTTATAGGTTCTCTCCCTAGTTCTTTCATCTGGGAGAAATAATTGGTTTATAACCTTGTTTACAGGAGATGGTTTCCCTCTTATCTTTCTTCCTGGGGAATTAATTGGTTTATGACCTTGTTCACAGGAGATGGTTTCCTTCTTATCTCTGTCTTCCCGCATCCCAGGCATTCCTACAGTGGGCCTCACAGGGTTATTGCTTGGTCATTGAACGTTCAACAGTTCACAGCTTGACTACCTGATTTCCCATCATGCCTGGGCAGCCATTTTATGTGTGTGTCCATTTTAAGCTTATGTGAGTTTTGATATATCTAGCAGGTGCCTAATGCCTAGTATTCTGGTATATTCTAAAGGTGCCTACCTCCTACAACAACTCCCTCTTTCGGTAAAGGGACTAGTCCTAGTCCCCTTTTAACCGACCGTTCTGCCTTTATTAGATTTTGTGCACGGCCCGGTACTCCCTGCCTCAACGTGCTGGCCAGTCACGCGGTTTCAGGAGTCCCGGTTGCTTAAATCGAATTGACAAAGGCCAAATCCTCCTGCCCCCTTATAAAACAGGCTTGTTTAGTATCCGGGGAACGGTGATTTGTCCGTCTTCGTTGTGCGTGGTGTCTGCATGCCTGGCAGGCCATTACGCCCCATGTTATTGCTAAGATCAATTGTATCCCGACCAGTATATGTGAAATTATTCGAATCCATGGGTGGATGTTCACATTTATTCCCCAGTCCCAGACCTTTCTCCACCAACTCTGACTTTGTAAGTCTACCTCGGTATCTTCTTCCAGTACTTTGATTTTAGTTTGCAGTTGGTGATATAGTTTTACAGATTGACCCACTCTGAGCCTCAACTCTTGTAATACTTCGGTTAGATGTGGGATAGGGACCTGCTCTGGCTCGTCATAATCCTGTAAATGATCATGGAGCTGATCGGTTACCTCGATAACTTCGGACTTCCGGCGCCTAACCTGGGTGATATGCGCTTGCCCGATCGCGACAGGTCGTAGTGGTGTAAAGCAAAAGTTTGGCTGCGGTATAGGGCACTGCAGGTCATTATACCGGTATGAACGCTCTGTGGTAGAGACGCAGTATCTTCCCCTCCCTCCGTAGCCTGCCCTTGCGAAGTGCATGTGTGCGGGCACTATTTCTAGTACACACCCGTTGGTTCGGTTAAACCCGCACTCGTCTCGCTCCCCTCTGCCCACCGGGTGAGGACATACTGTGATTTCCCCCTTTTGCTTGCAATCTGCTAGGGAAATCCCGGTAAGTATGTTGTTTCGACGAACGGCAGAGGTGGTGGTCAGGTAGTAGCGTATGGAGACATTTTCCCGTATTATTCCGATATTCTCACGTTGGTATAGGGGGAACGGCCCTGAGTCCGGCGTGACTATAGGGATCATCAGGACTGTCCCTATCCCGGTAGTCCTACCCATCTGGCAATCTGGAATTGCTGGGTATACTCTGGTCAGTCCCTTCAGAGTACAATTATCCAGTGTCCCCCTTTGGTTAGCCAACTGAGCTAAATCTTCCTGTTCTCTATCAATGAGGTGATTGATGGTTCTGGCGTGAGCTTCCAGGACTGAGATGCCATCCAGCTGGATTTTGGCACCCTCCTTTCCTAGGTTGGCTTGGTCTTCCTGGTTTTGCTCCACCCTCTCCAATAACCCCTTCATCACCCCTCTAAGCTGTTCCACCCTCTCATTTAATCCTTGTATGTCTATCGAGTTCACTACAGAGGTCCCTGTATTGAAAACGGTAGCAACATCATTAACTATTTCCCTCTTCATCCTGCCGACTACGCCAGTTGTTGTAGGAGGTAGGCACCTTTAGAATATACCAGAATACTAGGCATTAGGCACCTGCTAGATATATCAAAACTCACATAAGCTTAAAATGGACACACACATAAAATGGCTGCCCAGGCATGATGGGAAATCAGGTAGTCAAGCTGTGAACTGTTGAACGTTCAATGACCAAGCAATAACCCTGTGAGGCCCACTGTAGGAATGCCTGGGATGCGGGAAGACAGAGATAAGAAGGAAACCATCTCCTGTGAACAAGGTCATAAACCAATTAATTCCCCAGGAAGAAAGATAAGAGGGAAACCATCTCCTGTAAACAAGGTTATAAACCAATTATTTCTCCCAGATGAAAGAACTAGGGAGAGAACCTATAAAGTCATCGATCAGCCCAAGCTGACAATAACCGAACATATGGTTCCCTGGATACTAGGGGAATTCTATTGGGTTAAAAAAACCTATATGTAATCTATAATTGTTGTGATTGGCTTGTGTCCAGCCATGATGGGCTGTGTAGCTGTAGTAAACTGTTTTGTAACTGTTGTGAAACATATAAAAGTGCATGTAACCCTTTGTTCTGTGGAGAGAAACCTGGATACGGTCCTGAGTGTTTCCTCCCCGCTGAGCGTAATAAAAGCTGCATCAGCATTGGAACCGACTCTGAGTGTTGAGTGATTCTTCTGAGAAAATACTAACGCTAACAATGGCGTAGTCGACGGGATTTCCCGGAGTCGCTGGACGCCCTTGGAAAAAACCCGGGTGAGTATAAAAAACAATTTTTAAGTATAAAGGGTGCGGAAGGTGGAAGCTGGTTGATCGACATGAGGAGACGGTCTAATATCTCAAACGCCTAGCCTGAGCCTGAATTAAGAGGACTTTTGTCCCACGTGATGGCCAGGAACCAAGTAGGCGTAGGGAACACACTTAGACCGTGGGATCGTGATACCGAGAGACATCTTCCGGACCCAGTAGTGTAATTTGAAATACCCCGGGGTAGAACCAAGCGGTGTACAGCGGCTAACGGAATCCAAACCTGTGAACAGGGTCGGACCAACGGGCTGAGCGGTGGTAGGTAGTCGTTAAGGATACGTAGAGCACTGCGGGAATTGCTTAAACGTGTTTTAAGAATTGTATAAGTCTGTGTAACAGCAGAACTTGTGACCTGACAGTAGCCAAGAGACAGTTTACTACAAGTCGCGCTAGAAAGAAAGCGGACCTCTGAGAGTAGATTCCTAACGGTACTAGTCCTACCCAGGAATGGCCATGAAAACAAGTAAACTCGAGTGGGGACCAGAAGGGTCGCTTACCCGCCACCTGGCGGAAAAACAAAAGAAGCTAATTGAAAAAATGATTAAAGCAGGGTGGAATCCTCAGGAATTAGTTATGTGAGGAATTATTTAGATAAAACTACGAATTCCCTGAAAGGTCATGGATCCAAAAATAGAGCCGGCCAAAACAAGAAGAGAGACTGTTGTAAATGTCTGATCGTTGAGTGAGAAGTGTCTGTGTGATTTTTGACTGCAGAATGAATTTTTTTATGTTTTCATGTTCCGAAAGCCTGGTTGGAAGAGGAATGCAAGTGTCTGTTTATTTTAGAAACAGAGTGAAAGTCTTTTTTTTACCCTTTGTAATGTTGTCCTGTATGTGGGAAGTTTTAAGACATTTAAGTTAGAAACGCAGGTGTGGATTTATTCGGATGATAAGTTACGGAGCTAGGAAAATAAACAAATAAAGAATAGGTTTGTTGAGCAAAATATTTATTTGACATGCTCACTTACTTGCCGAAAGAAAACATGCAATGATTGATTGGGTTGAAAGACATAAATTTAGTCTCGGAATGAGATAAAGAATGCTTTAAAAAAAAGAGCTTCTAAAAAAAAAAGTTTTAAATAAAGATTGAAATTACAAAGTTTGAATTGGGATTTTGAGATATTCAGAGAAGGCACAGGAAATACTGAGGTGGATTTAAAAAAAAAAAGAAAAAGATTAAATTAAATCTGATCAGGTCAAACTTCTGGGCGAGTGGCGAGCTATCTGCGAAGGTGTAAAAGGAACTTTTGGAAAATGTTAAAAAACAGCAAGCTTTAGTAACGACTTTGAAACTGGAGCATTTTGAGATAACGAAAGGCAGCACTCAAACTCTCAAAGCTGGACTCCATTCCAGTTATGGAGAAAAAGAAAAAGATAAAGACGCCACTTTGAAAGTAAACAAATGATTTTAAATTAACAACTTTATGGAGTTACGAACCCTCCGTGTAAAATACAAAACCTAATTTGAAGAAAGGAAAAAAAGATGTAACGGACTAAATGGAAAAAGACATAACTTACTAAATACTAGTTGATGTTTGCTGTGAAAAAGATATTGGTTTAATTAGAAGAGAAAAAAAAAATTGGAATAAGTAAAAAACACTCTACATGGATTCGAATTTTCAATTATGAAAAAGTTTCAATGCAGTTTGAAAAGATTTCCAAAATGGACAGTGTTTATCAAAAATGTCCCGAACAGTCTAAACAAGCAGGAGGGTTTTGAAGATAACGAGGAGAAAGAGAGAAACCTGGATACGGTCCTGAGTGTTTCCTCCCCGCTGAGCGTAATAAAAGCTGCATCAGCATTGGAACCGACTCTGAGTGTTGAGTGATTCTTCTGAGAAAACACTAACGCTAACAATGTCCATAATAAAAATGTTGCAACATTGTTAGCAGGGATGGGATGGTGAGGGGAGAGGCTAGGAGGATTTCTTAAATTCCCGATATGAGCTCCCGATGGTGAAGGGTCTGTGTCGGGAGCCGCGCTGTGTGTGGACAGAATTAGTTGTACTGACGTGTGTGTTATTTGTATTTTCAAAGGGTGAGCAAGGAGTGCGAGGACCCCCGGGTGCCCCTGGGCCAAGAGAGCACACCAGCAGCCCAGAAACAAAAGTCCAGAAAGGAGACAAGGTTTGTTTGTTTCAAGAAAGTTGCTTCTTTGGATCGTTTTGTTACTTTCTTTTCCATGATGGTTAAATCCAGATCAGAGCTTACCTCATATCTTGTCGCGATTCATTTCTAGCTGGTGCTGTTTACAAGTAAAGGTTTGCATTGAACAAATCAATACCATCGTCTCTCTAGAGAGTCTGTTCCATAGATTGACCACTCACTGAAATATTGGTCCGGAGGTTGCTGAAACGTTAGCGGTGTATTAGGTCCAGGGGATGAAGAGATGCACCTTGATCATCTGTCTGAGGCTGAACCACACTGTTCACAACCTTGGTGTCATATTTGACCCCGAGATGAGCTTTCAACCACACATCCGGGCTAGCATTAAAACTGCCTACTTCCACCTCCAGCACATGGCCCGCCTCCACCCTTGCCTCAGCTCATCTGCTACTGAAACCCTCATCCATACCTTTGTAACCTTTAGCCTCGACTATTCCAATGCACTCTTGGCCAGCCTTTCCATAAACTTGAGACAAGCTAAAAATCTGCTACCCTGTGTCCTAATTTGCACCAAGTCCCGTTCATCCATCACCCCTGTACTCGCTGACCTACATTAGCTCCTGGTTAAGCAATGCCTCGATTTTAAAATTCTCATCCTTGCTTACAAATCCCTCATGGTCCTCGCCCATCTCTATCTCTGTAATCACCAACAGCCCTACAGCCCTCTGAGATCTCTGCGCTCCTCCAATTCTAGCCTCTTGACCATCCCCGATTATAATCACTCCACCGTTGGCGGCTGTGCCTTCAGCTGCCTGGGCCCTAAGCTTTAGAACTCTCTCCCTAAACCTCTCTGCCTCTCTTCCTCTCTCTCCTCCTTTAAGATGCTTCTTAAAAACTACCTCTTTGACCAAGCTTTAGGTCACCTGTCCTAATATCTCTTTATGTGGCTCAGTGTCAGGTTTTGTCTAATAATTGCTCCTGTGAAGCGCCTTGGGATGTTTTACTATGCTGAAGGTGCTATCTAAATGCAAGCTGTTGTAGTAATACATATACTTTTCAAGACACAAATACTGATAACATCCTTCTGACTGATTTATTTTCAGGGTCAAAAAGGAGAAGGAGGTGTACCAGGAGCAAAGGGGTTCCTTGGTAGCCCTGTAAGTATTACGATCACACCGCTCTACTAATCCATTATTGTGTGAAAAATATTGTGTATATGTGCACTTCCTACCAACAAACCTCAGATCCTGTTGTCATGATTTTTGTTCATGCTTTTTACGTCAACATTTAGCAATGAAAACACCATTTGAATCGGTTATAAAGGGTGTAAACAGGTCTCTGTGACACTGCGGTTGCAGACTACGACCACTAGGTGGTGCTGTAGCTCCACTGTGTCCGATCCCACTGCATTCTCTGCCGCATTGAGCAACACAAGGAAGATTGATCAGTGGAGAGCGAAGATTATTCAATAAATTGTCCAGACTTACCCTCCCCTCCCCCTCCCCCAGTACTCTGAGCTATCGGAGAGAGCTCCTTGCTATAAGGGTCCCCTTTCCATGTACAGATCCTCTGGTAATCTGACCTAAGCTAAGTTGGAGGCAGCATGTTGGGGATTTTACGATACATGCTGTTGGGCTCTAACACCCCGTGTGATCTCGGAAAGCAGGCCAAGATGGTTCTGGATGCATAGACCCGTGTGGAGAGGTGTGGGTCTGGAGTCTCTGAAAGTGGCAGGTTCCACTGCTCAGCGGAGTTTGCTGGCCCTCTCTCAGGCTATGTCCTGTGAGGTGAATTTTACCCTCAATCCAAGAGCAGATTGGACAATCGAGTAGCAGTTACCTCAATTGTCCACAAGAGAGAGAGAAAGGTGACCGAGCTGCATGGTGTCAGGGCTGTGTTGGAATTCATATGAGCAATGACGGACAGGAAAAGACTATCTGGTCCAGCCAGCCTGTCCCACACAACAATGTCTTGTGTATCACAACATATACACTTCCCACCACACTCGAAGCCATGTGATCTCCTGGGAGAGGTGAAAAAACAGATAAAAAAAACACCAGGCCAATTTGGGTAGAAAGAAATCTGGGAAATTCCTCTCCGACCCCCTCGCCTCGGCCCCTCCCTCCCCCCCCCCCCCCCCCCCCCGCCCCCGGTCCGCTCAGTGATCGAAACTAGTCCAGGAGATAACTCCGGCCCTGAATTCCCTGCAGTACCTACCTCTTGTACAAAGTGATCTCTGCCCCAGTCAGAAACAGTTCTAGCTCTCGCTTTGAAGGCATCGATTACGATGAGTATGAGATAAGTGCTTATTGACTCTCTCTCTAATATCCACCCGTCCGCAATAGGAAAGAGTCCCATTGTTGCTCAATACATTCCCTGAGCGCAGGGACAAGGCTGAAGCAAACCCACCATCCTCACTCTGAGCCTGAAATCCCGGTTCCGGGCTGGGCTTCCCGCGGGCACTCACCTGAAAATAGTCAAAAAGATCCACACCTGCCTTTTGTTGCTGCATCCTCCAGCGATCCTGTTAGGAGGCCTCCTCTCCCTGCGCACCGGAGTGCGTTCACATCTTGGAGATGAAGCTGGAGTCACATGGTACTGGACAGCCAATCAAAGTAAAATATTCTCATTTATAATAATGGGAACTCTGTAAGTAGGGGTTCTCATTATTATGAATGAGAAACAATCCCCCCCAACACAAAAACACATATAAAAAATAAAAAAACACCTCGCATATTTAGTATTAATTTAAATTAAAGTTAGAGAAAAAAATATTTTTTGGATTTTTTTAAAGTTTTGTATTAGGGTTCAAAATAAACTTACTTTAGTGGGCAGGGGTTATAACATAAAAATGTATTTTAAAATTTTATTTTTATATGTTTTTTATATGTTTTAAAACTTTTATGCTGGTAAAAGTAGGCTATGCGCCTGTATTTACCAGGCACAAGAGTTTTAAGGACATTCACTGGGCAAGAGATGGGCAAATAGCACAATCTCACCCATGTGAATGTCCTTCTCCCCAAGATGCGGAGGATCTGTCAAGCCAGTACTTGACAGATTGGAAAAGCCGGTTTTAGGTGCATGCACATTGCGCGCCGAAAACCGGCTTTTGTGATGCCTTCCCGGGTCCGTACACACTCCGTACGGACCCAGGGAGGCCGGGATTTCAGGCCCACTGTTTCGGACCGAGCCATGCAGCCACCTGAAGGATTATTTTGCCTCCATGTCTTGGCTGATCTCTAAATAAACGATGGAACAGCAAGTGATGATCGTACAAATATATAATCGCGTGAGTGAGTGCTCCCAGCTGAGAGTTTCAGGTTACGGGGGCTGGCATCAGGAATTCAAGGCCAGAGCTTCCCAGATGTGCACTAATTTTCAAACCATTTATTCTCTAATGGATGAAGTGTGCAGTGAATGCCTGAATTGTTGATATGTGCTCCTGTCATTGCAAAGCTTTGCATTGGGAGCTTGCACCCCATGGAGTGGTGTAGCAGTAACAGCAGCTGTTTGATGGAGATGTTTAAACCACAATCTCAACCATTAATAAAAACAGAAAAATGCTGGAAACACTTAGCAGGTCAGGCAAAAACTGTGGAGAGAGAAACAGAGTTAACGTTTCTGCCGAAAGGTCACAAACCTGAATCGTTAACTCTGTTTCTCTCTCCACAGATGCTGCCTGACCTGCTGAGTGTTTGCAGCATTTTCTGTTTTTATTTCAGAGTTCCAGCAGCCGCAGTGTTTTGTTTTAGTCACAAACATTAATCAAGCTTCTTAGAAAGTGAGCACCAGAGAATTTCCCACACACCAGGAGTGCTTGGGATAATGTAATGGTAAATTCAACAATCCCACAATAAATGTTGTTCCGTGTGCGTTCACTTTAAGCTTGCTGCGTGCTATCTTCCTGCGGCCACAGTTTGTGAGCGGCCCGTGCAAGACCTCCCGATCGACATGTGACCTCGTGCCCGCACACCTTAGGAGAACATTGCTCAGAATCCCAGAAAGCACTATCCCTCGAAGGCAGCAGAGGCCCAAGCATGGGCTCCACAGTGCTGTCGCATTATCTCCGACTCTCTTTCCCTTCCACCAGGCTCCCGGCTTTGGGATCGCTGAATTCGCTCTGTAATTTTCCAGCATGACTGAGTGGGCTCATTTGCTCACCAGTCATGTGCTTGTCACCAAGAAGTCTTGACAGAATGGCCAGTGCCATGACTCAAAAAAAAAGTCCAACCATTTACTTTCAAATGGTGATCATCAACACAATCACCGTGGCCTGAACGTTATTGTGAAAACCCAATCTGCTCCCCGGAACATGCCATTACTTCTGGTTACGAGATGTGAACCTGGTCAATCACCAACACGCATTGACTGAAAACAACAGAACATTTAAAAGACTCTTTAAAAAAAAAGGGGTTTGCAAAATGAAACTCCCAAAAGGCAAGGACGTTCTTCAAGAATCTTGGTTGTCCAATTTTAAATATGTTACTGACCTCAAGTGACTATTTCTACATCTACAGGGACATTCTAGTATCGGAATGAAGGGTGACAAGGGAGAACTGGGAGACCCTGGGAAGCGGGTGAGTATGCTGCAGTGTGACTACTTATTGTTTCATTCATTCTCGGGATGTGGCCGTCGCTGGCAAAGCCGGCATTTATTGCCTGTCTCGAGCTGCCCAGAGAAGGTGATAATGAGCCTTCTTCTATAGGGTCTTGCTTGGCCACTTCAGAGGGGCAGTTAAGAGTCAACCACTCTGGGGTGGGACTGGAGTCACATGTAGGCCCAAACTGGGTAAGGCTGTCAGGTTTCCTTCTCTAAAGGACATTAGTGAACCAGTTGGGTTTTTACAACAATCCGACAGCTTCATGGTCACTTTTACTGAGATCAGTCACAAACGACCAAGATTTATAGAATTCAGTTGCCACGGTGGGATTCGAACTGACAACCAGTAAAGAAAGAAAGATTTGCATTTCTACAGCACCTTTCATGATCACTGGACATCTCAAAACACTTTATAGTCAATGAAGAACCTTTGGAGTGTAGTCACTGTTGTAATGTGGGAAACGCAGCAGCCAATTTGCACACAGCAAGCTCCCACAAACAGTAATGTGATAATGACCAGATAATCTTCTTTTGTTATGTTGATTGAGGGATAAATATTGGTCAGGACACCGGGGAGAACTCCCCTGTACCATAACCATTAGGCCACCGTACCCTTACAGGGCAGAGACTGAAGCGTGCGGTCCCTGATCTGGTGATCCCGTTAGATCTCAGTGCGACAGGCTCTTGGAGCGGGAAATCGTATAGGGATGGCAGGTGTCCTTCTCTAAAAGGATGTTAGTGAACCAGTTGAGTTTTTACGACAATCCGACAGCTTCACGGACACTTTTTGTGTTCCCTGTGATGTGCTCCCTGAGACGTCTGCCCGACACTGGGAGTACCGGATTGCGGATTGCAGAAACAGCCCTTGGGAAAGTTGAGCGTAGAACTGAGAAGTTTGATTTTCCAGCCTCAGATTCAGGAATTTGAACATGAAGGATGGAAAACCCTACAGCAGCTCTAACCTCCCACCCAATCCATAAAACCTTCCCTTTGGTAAAATGCCCCTTTGTTGATTGTTCGACAATGGTGCACAAAGCGATTGTTTCTTGAGAACTGGCTGGTTTTCTCTGACGCACAACACGTCCGGTTCTGTACCTAAAGCAATGTCATTTAACCAATTTCACAGGGCAAACCCGGCAAAGACGGTGATCCAGGACTCCCCGGCCGTAACGTAAGTATTTCTTTATATCGTATCTGATATGTCCTTACTATACAGTATAAATGCACACGAGGCCCATGCTTGAGAGGAGGTCAGTCTGTGACCTGTCCTTTATTCCATAGCACTCAAGTGCAGGAAGTGGGTGGAGCTTGCCTTTTTATATCTGAAGGTCCAGGTTAGGAGTGTCTCCCACAAGTTCACCACCTAGTGGTCATTGTTCTCACAGTGTACAACTTAGGTCAGATTATACATGGGTTACAATGCTGGTTGAATGCATGACATCACCTCCCCCCCCAAAGTCTTATTGGGATCACAGGTTGAGTCTCTCTGGTGGTTTACGCTCTCTTGTAGAGCGCCTGAGTTGGGGCTCCGGTTGTTGGGCGCTGGCTTGAATGTCTGCTGTTTGCGGTGCCTCAGGCCTGTCTGGACTGCCCACAGTGACTGGGCTCTCCTCCCTTTGGTTCCTGTGTTCGGTCACCTGTGGAGGAGTGAACTCTATATCATGTTCTTCCTCTGCTTCTTCTATGGGGTTGCTGAACCTCCTTTTTGTTTGATCTACATGTTTGCGGCAGATTTGTCCATTGGTAAGTTTAACTACCAGAATCCTATTTCCCTCTTTGGCAACCACAGTGCCTGCGAGCCATTTGGGCCCTGCAGCATAGTTGAGGACAAAAACAGGGTCATTTATATCAATACATTGCGCCCTCGCATTCTTGTCATGGTAGTCATATTGTGACTGGTGCCTGCTCTCGACAATTTCTTTCATGGTAGGGTGCATAAGGGATAAGCTGGTTTTGAGCGTCCTTTTCATTAGCAGCTCTGCAGGTGGAACCCCTGTGAGCGAGTATTGTCGGGATCTGTAGGCCAACAGGAGACATGATAAGCGGCGTTATAGGGAATCCCCTTGGATTCTGAGCATCCCCTGTTTGATTATCTGCACTGCTCGTTCTGCCTGGCCGTTTGAGGCCGGCTTGAACGGTGCCTTTCTGACATGGTTAATTCCATTGCCTGCCATGAAGTCCTGGAATTCAGTGCTTGTGAAGCACGGGACATTGTCGCTGACCAAGATGTCCGGTAGACCGTGGGCGGCGAACATTGCCCATAGACTTTCTACCGTGGCAGAGGATGTGCTTGAATTTAAAATGTCACACTCGATCCATTTGGAGTAGGCCTCTACTACAACCAAAAACATTTTTCCCATGAAAGGACCTGCGTAGTCCACATGGATGCGTGACCAAGGCATGGCGGGCCATGGCCAGGGGCTAAGGGGGGCTTCCCTGGGCGCATTGCCCAGCTGGGCACACGTGTTGCACCTGCGAACACAAAGTTCCAGATCTGCGTTTATCCCTGGCCACCAAACGTGTGACCTGGCAATTGCCTTCATCGTGACAATGCCCGGGTGCTCATTGTGGAGTTCTCTGATGAACACCTCTCTGCCCATCTGGGGCATGACTACGCGGTTTCCCCACAGTAGGCAATCGGCCTGAATCGAGAGTTCGTCCCTGCACCTGTGAAATGGTTTAAATTCCTCAGGGCATGCCCCGTATGTGGCTGCCCAGTCCCCATTCAGGACACAATTCTTGACTAGAGACAATAGTGGGTCTCTATTTGTCCAGACTTTAATCTGACAGGCTGTCACGGGTGAGCCTTCACTTCCGAAAGCTTCAACAGCCATGACCATCTCAGCAGCATGCTTGGTAGCCCCCTCAGTGGTGGCTAGTGGGAGCCTGCTGAGTGCATCGGCGCAGTTTTCGGTGCCCGGTCTGTGCCGAATTGTATAGTCATAGGCTGCTAACGTGAGTGCCCACCTCTGCATGCGGGCCGATGCGTATGCATTTATGGCCTTGTTGTCGGCCAAAAGGGACATTAGGGGTTTATGATCTGTCTCCAGCTCAAATTTCCTGCCAAACAGGTACTGGTGCATTTTCTTTACCGCATATACACATGCGAGCGCCTCCTTTTCTACCATCCCGTAACCCCTTTCTGCCTGGGACAGACTTCTGGAGGCATAAGCTACCGGCTGTAACTGACCCTTGGCATTGACATGCTGCAACACACACCCGACACCATAGGACGATGCATCGCATGTTAACACAAGTTTCTTACATGGGTCATATAGCGTTAACAGATTGTTGGAACATAACAAATTGCGTGCTCTATTAAAAGCCCTTTCCTGGCTGTCCCCCCAGACCCATTCGCAACCTTTACGTAGGAGCACGTGTAGCGGCTCTAGCAGCGTGCTCAATTTGGGAAGAATGTTACCAAAATAGTTCAGGAGCCCCAGGAATGAACGCAGCTCCGTCGTGTTACAGGGTCTGGGTGCTCTCTGGATCGCTTCTGTCTTGGACGCAGTGGGGCTGATCCCGTTGCTGCTACCCTCATCCCCAGGAATTCTACCTCTGGAGCTAGGAAGACGCACTTCGCCTTTTTCAGTCGCAGCCCTACCTGGTCCAGTCTGCGTAGCACCTCCTCCAGGTTGTGGAGGTGTTCTTCAGTATCGTAACCCGTGATGAGGATGTCGTCTTGAAAAACCACCGTCCCTGGAATCGACTTGAGGAGACTTTCCATATTCGTTGGAAGATTGCGGCGGCCAAGCGAATCCCGAATGGACATCTGTTGTACTCAAACAACCCCTTGTGTGTCGTGATGGTGGTCAGCTTCTTCAACTCACTCGCCAGCTCCTGGGTCATGTAAGCTGAGGTCAGGTCCAATTTTGAAAAAAGTTTGTCACTTGATAGCATCGCAAAGAGGTCCTCCGCTCTCGGTAGCGGGTACTGGTCTTGGAGTGACACCCGATTGATGGTGGCCTTATAATCGCCACATATCCTGACCGACCCATCCGCCTTGAGCACCGGCACAATCGGGCTCGCCTAGTCACTGAATTCGACTGGCGAGATGATGCCTTTCCTCAGCAGGCGGTCCAATTCGCCTTCTATCTTTTCCCGCATCACGTACGGCACCGCTCTGGCCTTGTGGTGTACTGGCCTGGCGTCCGGGTTTATGTGAATCACTACCTTGGCCCCCATGAAAGTGCCAATGCCGGGTTGAAATAATGAGTCAAATTTGTCAAGGATCTGTGAGCATGATACTCGCTCCACAGAGGAAATTGCATTGACATCGCCCCATTTCCAGTTCATGACAGCAAGCCAACTCCTCCCCAGCAGTGCGGGACCGTCCCCCGGGACAACCCAGAGTGGCAACCTGTTCTCCGAATCTTTGTGGGTCACGACTACTGTGGCGCTGCCTCGCACCGGAATTATCTCCTTTGTGTATGTCCATAGTTGTGCGTCAATCGGTGATAATTTTGGCCTCCTGGCCTTGGACGCCCACAACTTTTCGAACTGTTTGATACCCATCAGGGACTGGCTAGCCCCCGTGTCTAGCTCCATTGATACTGGGATGCCATTGAGGAGCACTTTCATTATTATCGGTGGCGTCCTGGTGTATGAACTGTATACGTGCTCCACATGAACTCGCTGAACTTCAGCTTCCAGCGATTTCCCCCAGCGTTCATTTCTGCAATTTCTGCAGGTACTTTGCTCATCTCTGCAAACTCCGGCTGAGTGTGTGCCTCCACGCCTCCAACATGAGCTGCTGATTGAAACAAAAGGTCCCTTGCCAGTCGATCGTCCCTGACTGCCCCTGTTATTGTCCTTGAGTGCGCCATTAACAGGTGTTGATGGCCCCATTACTGGCCGCATTGTCCCTTGCAATGGTGTGAATCGCCATTCAGCTTGCCATTGTCTCTGTCGAACTCCCCCTCTGGGTTCGACTACATGTTGGGGCATGCCCGACTGCCTTTGTCTGCCTGGAGAACTGTGTGCTGCTTTAACAATGTTGAATCTCTGTCCCAACCATTCCTTAACACAGTACCTCTCGTCTGTTCTGCTCGTGGCCATGCTCGCGTGGTTTAAATCCCAGTTTCTCGTCGCCATTGATACGTCCTTACTATACAGTATGAATGCACACGAGGCCCATGCTTCAGAGAAGGTCAGTCTGTGACCTGTCCTTTATTCCATAGCACTCAAGTGATGGAAGTGGGTGGAGCTTGCCCTTTTATATCTGAAGGTCCAGCTTAGGAGTGTCTCCCACAAGTTCCCCACCTAGTGGTCATTGCTCTAACAGTGTACAACTTAGGTCAGATTATACATGGGTTACAATGCTGGTTGAATACATGACAGTATCCTGAACGCAACCGCTCATCAGACGCAAGTTCGAGACTAACCGATAAACTTTACAGATTGACTGTGTTCACTGTAACCATCACCCATACACTCGGTGCCAGCTCATTAAGGCCCTTTGGGCTGGATTATCGGTTCTACTCATTTCGGGGCTGTAATGACGGCGGGGCAGTAAAGTTTGCATCTTAGTCAGCAAAATTGGGCAGCTGGGGCAGAGCAGTAAGGGAGGCATTATACATCTCTCTTAGGGCGCTAGGTCGGCTGAGCAAGCGAAAACCCCGAGCTAAAGAACTAGCCCGGAAGCGTTCTAACAGAGGCAAAGGCGAGGTGGGGGAGGAAATCCTGAAAAACACCCACCAAAATCATTCCCAATAAATCATTCTCGCCACCACAACATAAATCGCAAAAAAAATAAAAACAACCAATGACACTTACCTGAGGTCGACATTACTTACCTCACTGTGACCACTACAGCTCGGACCGCCCGCTTTCCCAGACAGTCCCACCACGGCATTCTACGGTGCACTACGGATCGGGCGGCAGCCAAAAATCAAGTCGGTGTTGCAACCAGGAGCGTTGTACATCGGCTCGGCTCTTCCGGGTGGCAATGCTCCGTGCCCCGCCGATACCAGCACCAAAAGTCCCGGCGGGGTGCTGAAAGCTGGACGTGCTTACCGCCGCAATTGTTGCCCCTCCGGGGCGCTAACAGGGACCGAAAATCCAGTCCCTCAATCCTGGTATTAGGGGGAATGTTTGTGCTGCCAGTTGCTGGTAACCTGGGTCTTCCCAGCAGCAGGACTGATCGAGTCGGGAAGTTTTTATTGCTGCCATCACCAGCTGAGTGAGATCCTCGCCCCAGGAACCAAGAGCGTAAAGCCCGGCCCCAACAGACATCAGCGTCGAAGGGTCTTATTCTACATCAGCCATCATCATCATAGGCAGTCCCTCAGAATCGAGGAAGACTTGCTTCCACTCTAAAAGTGAGTTCTCAGGTGGCTGTACAGTTCAATGCGGGAATTACAGTCTCTGTCACAGGTGGAACAGTCAGTGGAGGAAAGGGTGGGTGGGGAGTCTGGTTTGCTGCACGCTCCTTCGGCTGTCTGTGCTTGGTTTCTGCATGCTCTCGGCGACGAGACTCGAGGTGCTCAGCGCCCTCCCCGGATGCTCTTCCTCCACTTAGGGTGGTCTTGGGTCAGGGATTCCCAGGTGCCGGTGGGGATGTTACACTTTATCAAGGAGGCTTTGAGAGTGGCCTTGAAATGTTTCCTCTGCCCTCCTGGGGCTCACTTGCCATGTAGGAGTTCCGCATAGAGTGCTTGCTTAGGGAGTCTCGTGTCGGGCATGTAGACGATGTGGCTCGCCCAACAGAGCTGGCCGAGCGTAGTCAGTGTTTCGATGCTGGGGGTGTTGACCTGAGCAAGAACACTGACATTGGTGCGTCCGTCCTCCCAGGGGATTTTCAGGATCTTGTGGAGGCAGTATTGATAGTACTTCTCCAGCGCTTTGAGATATCTGCTCTATATGGTCCATGTCACTGAGCCATATAGGAGAGCGGGTATCACTGCTGCCCTGTAGATCATAAGTTTGGTGCCAGATTTGAGGTACTGGTCTTCAAACACTCTCTTCCTACACCAGCCAGCCAAGTGTTGGCAGCAGTTTAAGAGTGAGATGGGCAGGAGCTGTAGTACATTGTGGGTCTGGGCAGGGGGATATGGAACAGATTCTCAAATGCACGCAGAGTGCTCCTGACAGACTCCAACCGCAGCTGATAAGTTTAATGGCTGAACTAATCCGTCAAAAGCTAAAGTTTGAGAGACAAGCCTGGGGGACAGTCTGATCCCTGGAGGGGGTGGGGGGGAGTCGGGTCCAATCTACTGAGGGGTGGGTGTCCAAACCCCGACTCCGAGGGGTGCAGGCTGCTGGCAGGGGAGGTCAGCACGAAGCACTCCTGCTCCTCCCGGCCCACAGAGGTTGCTCCTCAGGGCTGAGGCCACCTCATTACAGCCGCTGTTAGTCCTGAGCCCCGAGATCGCATTTTCTCAACTTGCACGTCAAAGATGTTTCTGGAACTTTACATCGGCTATTGATGAACAGTGAGAAAATGATTCTGTTTTGTTTAACTTACAGGGTCAATCGGGTTACCCAGGTGAACCAGGGTTCACAGGTCGGGACGGCACCAAAGTAAAGAGTTTCATTTAATTTACCTTTTCATCAAATATTGGTTGGATGAGTGGAGGGATGTAGGGAGGGAGGGAGAGAGGGATGTAGGAAGGGAGAGATTGAGGGATAGCTGGATGGAGGGATAGATGGGTGGAGAGAAAGAGAGATCGAGGGATGGGTGGAGGGAGGGAGAGAGAGGGAGGGAGAGAGGGAGGGATGGAAGGAATAGAGAGATAGATGGGTGGGTAAGTGGAGGGAGGGAAGGAAGGAGGGATGGATGGATGGGTGGAGGGAGGGATAGATGGGTGGGTGGGTGGAGGAAGGGTGGATAGAGGGACAGAGGGAGGGAGGGAGAGTACGAGGGATGGGTGAATGGGTGGGTGGAGGGAGGGAAGGTGGATGGGCAGATAAAGGATGGGAGAGATCGAGGGATGGGTGAATGGGTGGGTGGAGGGAGGGAGGGTGGATGGATGGGTGTGGGAGTGGCGGGTTGCAGCTCGGTTTACGATGAGGATTCAACGCTGCAGAATATGGGAGAGAATTTCCATTGTGGCTCCCCATTTACCTGCCATAACTTTGGCATGAGATAGCAGAAGCCCTGGGAGGTTAGTGTAACATCCATTTAGTCGGTTCCCTGGTGTTTCCGCCAAGGTTATGACAAGAGGCAGGGAGAATCCTTCGGCAATTGCTGCCAGATGTCTCCAGTACTCATTCTCTCCTGGCTTGCTCAGGACCTGTAGTCAGCACAAGAGGAGCGAGATTCAAATATTGGCCACAGAGGGAGAAGATTACAGTTTCAATCCCTCCACCAGCAAATTCGTCCCTTTAATGTTGCACCATCTGTAAATTAGCCAATTGTATTGTCCTACTTTGTTCTGCCTTGAAAATAACAGCCAGATGTTCTTCCTCTAGGGAGAGAAAGGCAATCGTGGAATTGATGGCCCACCTGGTGTTGTAAGTATCTGAACACAAGCTAGGCAGCGGTAATTACAATGTGTATTTAATTAGATTATTGGATCTTATCTAAAATGCTCCAGATTTTGGTTGGCAGTGTAATATGTAGAATCAAAGAATATTACAGCACAGAAGGAGGCCATTCGGCCCATCGTGCCTGTGCCGGCTCTTTGAAAGAGCTATCCAAAGAGTTCTACACCCCCTGATCTATCCCCATAGCCCTGCAAATTATCCCCTTCAAGTATTTATCCAATTCACTTTTAAAAGTTACTATTGAATCTGCTTCCACTGCCCTTTCAGGCAGCGCGTTCCAGATCACAACAACTCGCTGCGTAAAAAGAATTCTCCTCATGTCGCCTCTGGTTCTTTTGCCAATCACCTTCAATCTGAGTCCTCTGGTTACTGACTCTTCTGCCATTGGAAACAGTTTTTCCCTATTTACTCTATCAAAACCTTTTGTAATTTTGAACACATCTATTAAATCTCCCCTTAATCTTCTCTGCTCCAAGGAGAACAATCCCAACTTCTCCACTCTATCCACATAAATGATGTACCCGAAATGTTAAATTACATTAAAAAAAATAGATTCTCATTCCTTTTGCGCACAGAGCTGAATAGTTTGTGCCTTTATTGGGATGTAGATGGGGTAATTTTACAAACTCACACTCCCAGTTCAACGCACCTCCCACCTGGAGTTTGGACGCTGCTCCTCATGATTCTACATCCATAAACATGGTGGAACCAGTGCCCCGATTCCCATTGAGCTCTCTGTGGGGGGGAGTGTGGATTGATGAAATGACCATGGCATAGAGCAGGGATAGAACCATGGCCTCGGACTGACAATGTGGTGGAACACACAGGGTTTGTACTACTCTGCACTGCAGTAGAAATCACCTCCACTTGTGGAGCTGTCTCTCCTTCATTTCCCTGAGAGTTAGGGTTTCACTGCAGGGTCAGTACAGCATTAAACTGTTCTAAACTTTGCACTCCAATTCAATAAATATTTTGCTGCATTTGCTAGATATCCAGTCAAGCGAATGGGAATCGCACGCTGTTTAAAATGAATCCAAATTTATCTCTCCAGCTGCCCTTTGTCACCAGAACCTTTGAAGAATTGGGGGCAGAAACTTGAGTCATTTGCACCTCCCGTTAGCGCCCCCGGGGATGGTAACGGGACGTAAATGACTTCTCCACCGGGGCGTGCGATCGCTACCAACTCCCGTGAAATTCTGTGGGAGTTTAGCGGCGGCGGCAACCGGTAGCACCCCGGGCCGTTACACCGGCATTGACGACACCATCGCCATGCGCAGTGACCCGTTTTCTCACAGGGCACATACCGAGCCTTAGGTCACTCGTGGGGAGAAAATTAAAGGGGAGGTGCGGCGCTGACATTTTTAAAATGGCCTTGCCCTCTTGAAATGGCGGGTTCCATACCGCAGTGTTGCAGCCCGGCACTCCATTTCTGTGCCACGACACCTCACTCCCCAGTGGTGTTACGGTGGCCTCTTCTCCCTCCTGCAGAGTCCGCAGCGAGCCCTCCCCTTTAATGGAAGCGCCTCTCCGCGTAGTGCTGGAAAATTCCTGATGATTAGTGCCCCTGTGCACAAGTTTTGTACTCCACTTCCTCTCATAGAAACATAGAAACATAGAAAATAGATGCAGGAGTAGGCCATTCGGCCCTTCTAGCCTGCACCTCCATTCAATGAGTTCATGGCTGAATATGCAACTTCAGTACCCCTTTCCTGCTTTCTCGCCATACCCCTTGATCCCCCTAGTAGTAAGGACTTCATCTAACTCCTTTTTGAATATATTTAGTGAATTGGCCTCAACAACTTTCTGTGGTAGAGAATTCCACAGGTTCACCACTCTCTGGGTGAAGAAGTTTCTCCTCATCTCGGTCCTAAATGGCTTACCCCTTATCCTTAGACTGTGACCCCTGGTTCTGGACTTCCCCTCTCGGAGGCGGTAAGCCCAATTTAGCTCGTGGGGTGGGACTTCTGTACCGGGCGCAGGAAGTCCCGACTCACAGCTTTCAGATACGCAATTTTGCCCCCTTAGTCCTGTCTAGGACTGTTACATTTCTCAGAATTATCAGAAAGCATTTTACATTGTGCTATCGGACTCCCCAGGCGTATAGCCAGCAGTGAGCGAAATCTAAAACGGCCAGGATTCATTCAGACCCAAAGGAACATAGGAACAGGAAGAGGCCATTCAGCCCCTCAAAATGTTCCGCCATTCAATGAGATCACGGCTGATCGGTATCTTAAATCCATCTACCCACTTTGATTCCGTAACCCTTACCCAATAAAAATCTATCAATTTCAGTGGCCCAATAGCTTCCTTAAAAATAGTTGTGCGGTTGTGATACTTCCACGTTTGACTGACAATCCTACGATGCTACAAAAGGAAAGGAAAATAATTTTCCAGCGTGTTTTTTCCCTTATTGCCTCTCCCAAGAGATTACAGGGCTGTGGGAGGTTAGGAAGAGTCTAGTCATGGGGCTTCAGACCTCGTGGTGCGGGGACAGGCTCGATGTACCAGCAGGTCTCTTGCTGCACCTCATTTTCAGATGTTTGTGTGAAATGACCATCTGGTCCCCCGAGTTTGCCCTGTCGAACTCATCCGACCCCCATCGCCCATCGCCCCCGCCCCCCCCCCCCCCGCCATCCCCTCACCACAGTCTCACAGTCTCCTGGGAGAGTCAAAGGAAAATCTTTGGTCAGTTTAGGAAATTCGTCTCCAGTCCCTGGGAGATCTCCATTACCGATAGCACCAGCTCATCATTCTGCCGAGCTCCTTTCACTGGCGGTGTCTCCCACCTGGCCGGCTAGCAATGAGGTGTTGGGGAGACCAGCAGAGCGACCAAGGCTCTGGGGCAACAATGAACGACCAAGGCAAAGATTATCTGACTGGACACTGACTCTCCCAGCCACCCCGACAAGAATCTGCCGTTCACTAAACACCATTTTTGTTTTATAGATTATTGATGCAAAAGGACAGGCTATTTATGGCACACAAGGTGAGCCAGGCAGCCCAGGCCCTCCTGGACTGAAAGGTGAACACGGCTCTACAGGTGAGTACAGCTGATCTGACATTCAGCATAAGTGGAAATCAATTGAAAAATAACCAACATAAATAAAATGATTCCTCTTTTTCTCCCCCTCCCCCAGGAAACCCAGGACTTGCTGGAGTACCAGGCCCACCAGGTAAAGAATGTGAAGCTTCTGAGGCTGAATAGTGATTGGCACCAGTCTTGACCCAGAAGGACTCCCAGTGTAGAGGGATGTGATCGGAGTCCAGGGGAGGCGTGAGTTCGGGGCCAGGGGTCCAGGGGCAGCACGGGCCAGCCCATACTGCGATATGTGTGCGCACTAGGTCCGTGCAGTAGAGCTGGGCTCCAGTTGTCTTGGGTAATCCTTGCCACTAGACCAAGACCTAGCTCTGTCAAGCCCATGTGGTGGCTGGTGTGCAACGGTCACCACATGTTAAAAAAATCAACGCACAGGCATCTTCCACGCTTGAGAATGTAGTTCGGGTCCTTCATTGAAACACCTGTGAACTCATCCTTTTTTGGCGTGGAAGCAAGTCATCCTCGCTTCGAGGGACCGCCTATGATGATGATGACCTAGACTGACCAGCAAGCAAACAAGGCTGATTATGAACAACTTTACAGAGAGGATTTGCAGAGTAGTCACAAAGATTCCTATTTTAGAGTTAAAAGGGTAGATCTTGCAAGGCTCTTCACCTGGGGAAGAGTCTCACACCTGGAGTACAGGTACACCTGGGGTCTCATACCTGGAGTACAGGTACACCTGGGGTCTCATACCTGGAGTACAGGTACACCTGGGATTACAAACCTGGAGTACAGGTACACCTGGGATTACAAACCTGAAGTACAGATACACCTGGGGTCTCACACCTGGAGTACAGGTACACCTGGGGTCTCACACCTGGAGTACAGGTACACCTGGGGTCTCACACCTGGAGTACAGGTACACCTGGGATTACAAACCTGGAGTACAGGTACACCTGGGATTACAAACCTGGAGTACAGGTACACCTGGGGTCTCACACCTGCAGTACAGGTACACCTGGGATTACAAACCTGGAGTACAGGTACACCTGGGATTACAAACCTGGAGTACAGGTACACCTGGGATTACAAACCTGGAGTACAGGTACACCTGGGATTACAAACCTGGTGTACAGGTACACCTGGGGTCTCACACCTGGCTTCAAAAGGACAATGTAAAGCAAGAGATTTCTAATTAACATCAGTTAAATATCTTCAGGAGGGTAAACAGCCGTTGGTTGTTTAGTCACCTACATTTTTCTCTTTCTATAAAAGTAGAATTCCTCTCAAAAGAGCTACACTTCAACAAAAAATCTGCAAAAATTGCAGATAGCAGGATAAAGATCAGGATCGAATCAGCATTAGGATTAGGATTAGGATTAGGATCGGATCAGCATTAAGGTAAGGATGAGATTAAGGAAAAGGATCAGGATAAGGAGTGGAAATACAGCGGGAGAGTGGGACTACCTTGAATCGCGATGGGGGACTAAGTTCTCGGGGATTTCGATAGCGAGGACTAGTAGACACTTGTTATTGAACCTTCGTTGCCAGGTACATGTGACGGTCTAGAAATTGGTCCACTCAGCGCCCATTTTTCCGCAACTCGGACTGCACGGTCCCAATATGGCGGCTGGGAATCGCGTTCACATTGCCATCCAGAAGTGCCATATTGGGTAAGGACAATAATATGTGTCCTTTACCCAGTAATTTATTTGCCTCTGCAAAACAGGGGTTTGGCCCCTTTACAGAGGCAAATAAAGTACCTATCGGCCTTCTGAAGTTCCAACTTTGCACCTTTGACCAGTTTCTTGGCCTTCCAAGAATGACACTAAGTTGGGTGGCAGTGTGAGCTGCGAGGAGGATGCTATGAGGCTGCAGACTGACTTGGATAGGTTAGGTGAGTGAGCAAATGCGTGGCAGATGAAATATAATGTGGATAAATGTGAGGTTATCCACTTTGGTCGTAAAAACAGAGAGACAGACTATTATCTGAATGGTGACAGATTAGGAAGGGGGAAGGTGCAGCGAGACCTGGGTGTCATGGTACATCGGTCATTGAAGGTTGGCATGCAGGTACAGCAGGCGGTTAAGAAAGCAAATGGCATGTTGGCCTTCATAGCGAAGGGATTTGAGTACAGGGGCAGGGAGGTGTTGCTACAGTTGTATAGGGCCTTGGTGAGGCCACACCTGGAGTATTGTGTACAGTTTTGGTCTCCTAACTTGAGGAAGGACGTTCTTGCTATTGAGGGAGTGCAGCGAAGATTCACCAGATTGATTCCCGGGATGGTGGGACTGACCTATCAAGAAAGACTGGATCAACTGGGCTTGTATTCACTGGAGTTCAGAAGAGTGAGAGGGGACCTCATAGAAACGTTTAAAATTCTGACGGGTTTGGACAGGTTGGATGCAGGAAGAATGTTCCCAATGTTGGGGAAGTCCAGAACCAGGGGTCACAGTCTAAGGATAAGGGGTAAGCCATTTAGGACCGAGATGAGGAGAAACTTCTTCACCCAGAGAGTGGTGAACCTGTGGAATTCTCTACCACAGAAAGTAGTTGAGACCAATTCACTAAATATATTCAAAAGGGAGTTAGATGAAGTCCTTACTACTAGGGGGATCGGGGGGTATGGTGAGAATGCAGGAAGGGGGTGCTGAAGTTTCGTGTTCAGCCATGAACTCATTGAATGGCGGTGCAGGCTAGAAGGGCTGAATGGCCTGCTCCTGCACCTATTTTCTATGTTTCTATGTTTCTATGTTTCCCTCACTTACTGTCACAGATCGTTCTATCCACGCAACGTACAAATTAATTCATATTTCTTTCTAACTCACAATCCAGGTTTGTCACTGCAAGGGGAGAAGGGTCTCCCAGGATACACAGGTGAGCGTGGCCAGAAAGGTGAGGACGGTGCTCCAGGATTATCGCTGTCGGGCTCGCAAGGAAGGGATGGTCTACCGGGCTTACCTGGTGCTCCCGGCCCAGCTGGACCTCCAGGTACATCGCCCATTGTGACGGAGCTACCGTCTCGTCTCTGAACTGTCCCCTGAGCACAGACGGGATCATCATAGGAGATAAAATGTGTTCTTAAAAACCTTTGGCCGTGCGCAAAGTCAGAACAGCAACACGCACTTCCTGCAGTACTGGAAAATGAAGAGGGTCGAAATTACCCCATTTAGCGACGCCCATTAGCGCCTCCAGGGGGCGATAATGGGGCAGCAAACTGTTTTCACCCCAGGGGGTTCGCTACTGGCTCACGCGAAATTGCATGGGAGTTAGCAGAAGCGCTACCATGCAAGAAATTGCACGGTAGCGCCCCGGGTCGCTGCTCAACCGCCAATGACATCATCGCTGTGTGCGGCAACCGCTTTCCGTCCCGCGGCAGACATTGGCCAGTGCTCTGTGAGGCTGTTGTGAGCACTGTCTGCGCCAGCATCGCGGCTCGCGAACTGGGCCAACATCCGCTCACGGGACAGAAGTTAAAGGGGAGGTGGGGAGCGTCGTGCACCGCCATCGTGCCGACTCACCGATCGGCCTGTCTTGGTCCTCCATTGCACAGTCCAGGTCGCCATCGTGCAGCCTAGCACTCCGTTCTGGGCCACCTGTACTGAGGTGGCCCAGTGGAGACCATCAGAGGCCTGGTAAAGTGCGCAGCAGCCCTCCCCTTTAATCGAAGGGGAGGGGCATTGAAATGTGTCAGCACTACGTACAGCAGCCACGTAATGCTGACGAACACGACTCAGTAGCGCCCTGGAACCCGTCCCATCAGGAAGTCAGAGGGGCAGTACTGTGGGAACGCTGCACTGTCGGAGGAGCAGTACTGAGGGAGCGCTGCACTCTCGGGGGGCCATACTGAGGGAGCGCTGCACTGTCGGAGGGGCAGTACTGAGGGAGCGCTGCACTGTCGGAGGGGCAGTACTGAGGGAGCGCTGCACTGTCGGAGGGGCAGTACTGAGGGAGCGCTGCACTGTCGGAGGGGCAGTACTGAGGAAGCGCTGCACCGTCAGAGGTGCTGGGAATTAATTTGGTCTAAAGTGGTAGCGCAAAGCAAGCGATTGAAAATAGTTAGAAAATCGTCCATGTGTAAAACCGACAGCGATTCTCTATGGCTCGTTTTATGTCAGTACCACAGACCAATGTCATCCCCGTTCTCCTTCATCTCAGTCATTGAGCCGATGCCCTGCCGGATGTAAAAGACCCGATTTGAACACAACTCGGGGAGTTCTCCCCGGTATCTGGGGCCACAACTTATTACATGGGATTACATAGGCTATATGGCACAGAAACAGGCCATGTGCCCAACCAGTCCATGCTGCATTTATGCTCCACTTGACCCTGCTGTAACTCTATCAGCATAATCCTCTATTCCCTTCTCCCTCATCTGCCCATCTAGCCTCTTCCCGAATGCATCCATACCACCCCCCTCAACCACTCCCCATGGCAGTGAGCTCCACACCCTCACCACCCCCCAACATCACAACATCAGCAAAACAGATTATCTGATCATTTATCTCATCACTGTTTGTGGGAGCTTGCTGTGCACAAATTGACTGCTGCGCTTCCCACAATACAACAGTGACTATACTTCAGAAAGTACTTCATTGGCTGTGAAGCACTTTGGACGTCCTGAGGTGGTGAAAGGTACTGTAGAAATGTAAGTCCTTTGTTTGACGTACAGTGGGTGGTAATGGACATTTGGCCGATATTATTTATGACGACAGAAAATGCAGCAGATTTGTAGCAGGATTCGTTTCTAAAGGCGGAGATAGACAGATTTTTGAGCGATAAGAGAGTAAAGGGTGATTGGGAGCGGACAGGGAAGTGGAGCTGAGTCCATGATCAGATCAGCCATGATTTTATTGAATGGTGGAGCAGGCTCGAGGGGCCAAATGGCCTACTCCTGCTCCTATTTCTTATGTTCTTATTTTCTTATGTTTCACTTTGTGTTGTTTCAGTGTCTGCAGCAGATTGTAGAAGTATCCCTGGGCCGGCCGGAGCTATTGGGCTACGAGGATTCCAAGGAGAAATGGGACTGAAAGGCGAGTTAGCATTTGGTTTCAAGGCTCTTTCTGTAATGGCAGTAGGTATGAGGCATCAAGTAACGGGACCAAGGCAGGGATCTGCTTTCTTTAGACACAAGCGGTCACACGCTGCCATCTTAAGCAGAACCTTCTCAGCTTAATCGCCTCTCATTGCAAACTGAATCTTACAATCCTACAGCACAGGAGGAGGCCATTCGGCCCATTGTGCCTGTGCCGGCTCTGTGAAAGAGCGATCTAATTAGCCCCACTCCCCCTGCCCTTTCCCAACAGCCCTGCAAATTTATCAAGTATTTATCCAATTCCCTTTTAAAATTCATTATTGAATCTGCTTTCACCGCATTTTTGGGCAGCGCATTCCAGATCACAACTAGCTGCGTAAAAAAAATTCTATATCTCTGTTTTTATCATTTGCGAATTATCTTAAATCTGTGTCCTCTGGTTACCGATCCACCTGTCAGTGGAAACAGTTTCTCCTTATTTACTCTATCAGAACCCCTCATAATTTTGAACACCTCTTTCAAATCTCTTCTCAGCCTTCTCTGCTCTAATCCCAGCTTCTCCAGTGTCTCCACATAACTGTACTCCCCCTCACTTGCATCGGGTCTGTTGAAGATATGAGGAGCTGGGACTCACTAATGACACTGTTCTAAGATGCAGCTAGCAACAGTGGAGGAGCAGAGAGATTTTGGGGTCCAAGTACTGGAGTCATGAAAAGCAATTGGATGGGTACAAAAGCAAACTAAAAAAGCTAATGGAATGTTGGTCTTTATTGCAAAGGGGCTGGAATATATAGAGGTGGATGTTATGCTACAGTTCTATAAAGCTCTGGTCAGACCCCATCTGGAGTAACTGTGTTCAGTTCTAGGCACGGCACCTCAGGAAGGATATATTGGCCTTGGATGCGGAGCAATGCAGATTCACCAGATCGATACTGGGGCTGAAAGGGTTAAATTACAAGGGCGGTTGCACAGACTCGGCTTGTATGCCCTCGAGTGTAGATGATTAAAGGGTGATCTAATCGAGGTGTTTATGATGATTAAAGGAGTTAATAGGGTAGAGAGAGAGAAACTATTTCCTCTGGTGGGGGAGTCCAAAATAAGGGGGCATCACCTTAAAATTAGAGCCAAGCCGTTCAGGTGTGAGGTCAGGAAGCACCTCTTCACACAAAGGGCTGTAGAAATCTGGAACTTTTTCCCCTAAAAAGCTATTGAGGCTGGGATCAATTCAAAATGTCCAAGCTGAGAGTGATAATTTTTTGTTGGCCAAGGCGGGTAGATGGAGTTAAGATATAGATCAGCCATGATCGAATTGAATGGCAGGAGAGGTTCGAGGGACTGAGTGGCCTCCTCCTGTTTCTATGCCCCTGCAAGAGGTGCAATAATCTAGATGGGTCTTTAACGGTTTGGATTTCCTTACAGGCGTCAAGGGAGATAGCTGCTTCCACTGCAACGTCACGCTGACAGCTGGACCACCAGGTCCCCAAGGACCGCCCGGCAGAACAGGTGAGTGACTGCGCAAAGCACCATGCGACGCGGCTTAAATACCGACATGAGCCGATAATACAATGCTCTTCCGAACAGATTCACCCCCCACCCCCTCCTCCCACTACTGCACGGGCATCCTGCAACGTGTTCTATCCAAATGGCCTTTTTCCCTGTGTTTCGCAGGCGATCTCGGAATTCCAGGGACCAAGGGAGATCGAGGACCACCGGGAAGAGCTGGATTCCCAGGCCAACCTGTAAGTGTTTCTGATGTTCAAGCAGCTGTAGCAGGCTTGGCTTCCTGGATAGAAGAATTCTCGATGCAGCAGATCAGCTGCTTTGTGTCAGGGCTGATACCCCAAATAATTCTTGACAATGCTACCAGAACTGAGAGATTATAACTATCAGCAAAGACTGAACAGGTTGGGGGTCTACACTCTAGAAAAGAGAAGACCAAGGGGTGACTTGATCAAGGTTTTTATAATTATGAAAGGGTTTGATAGGGTAGAAGTAGAGAAGATGTTTCCACTTGTGGAGCAGACCAGAAATAGGGGGCCATCAATATAAGGTAGTCACTAATAAATCCAGTAGGGAATTCAGGAGAAACTTCTTAACCCAGAGAGTGGTGAGAATGTGGAACTCGCTACCACAGGGAGTGGTTGAGGCAAATAGTGTAGATACATTTAAGCGGAAGCTGGATAAACACACGAGGGAGAAAGGAATAGAAGGATATGCTGATAGGTTGAGATGAAGAGGGGTGGGAGGAGGCTCGTGTGGAGCATGAACAACAGCACGGACCAGTTGGACCGAATGGCCTGTTTCTGTGCTGGACGTTCTGTGTAATTCAATGTTAAATCAGGAGGTACAGTTAATTCCTTGATCCACACTAAATCTTCACAATGATTCACAGGTTGGGTAGGTGGGGGGTTGGTCACGAAAGGGCCATGGCGGGGTGTTGGGGAGAGGGAGGGGGCATGGAGGCAGAAGGGGGAGAAGGCACAACTGTGACAGGCAATAATAAAGGAGAAGGAAAGCCTGTGTACAGGCCTGAGTCCCCAGGGAAATGACGGAGCAGCCCAGCACCCAATCGCTGTCTGCCTTCTGCAATAAGGTGGAGGAGTTTCTGCATGAGGTGGGTGCAATGAGGGTGTCCTTCTGTCACAATCCACAGCAACACCCACAATAGGTCAGCATTGGCCGTGCCTGGCAGGAGCTCGAGGCAACGTGAGACCTGACAGTTGACCAGTAAACTCACTGACTGTGCCAGCCTTGTGCTGCATGGTAGCTGCAGACTTGAGCACATAATCCAGGCTGACACCGTCAGTGCAGTACAGAGGGAGCCTCCGCTGCACTGTCGGAGGGGCAGTACTGAGGGAGCGCTGCACTGTCGGAGGGGCAGTACTGAGGGAGTGCTTCACTGTCGGAGGGGCAGTACTGAGGGAGTGCTTCACTGTCGGAGGGGCAGTACTGAGGGAGTGCTTCACTGTCGGAGGGGCAGTACTCAGGGAGAGCTGCACTGTCGGAGGGGCAGTACTGAGGGAGTGCTTCTCTGTTGGAAGGGCAGTACTGAAGGAGCGCTGCACTGTCGGAGGGACAGTCTTGAGGGAGCATTGCATTGTGGGGGGGGCACTACTAAGGGAGTGATGCACTGTCGGAGGGGCAGTACTGAGGGAGCGCTGTACCGTTAGAGGGACAGTTTGAGGGAGCGATGCATTGTGGGAGGGGCAGTACTGAGGATGCACTGCATTGTTAGAGGTGACAGAGAATGGCCGAATCATGGGTTGATCTTGCACGATGCTGACATATTCTTGTTTTATTCCAGGGTGCTAATGGTGTCCCAGGGCCGATGGGTATTCCAGGACACAAAGGTGACCCGGGTGATATCCAAACATTACCTGGACTGAAAGGACAGCAAGGTGACCCTGGCTTCCCGGGCACTCCAGGGGCACCTGGGATCAATGGATTAAATGGCAAGGATGGATCTCCAGGCTTACCAGGGCGCAAGGGTGAACCAGTAAGTACTGAGATGGAAAACTGTTCAGCGAGTGAATGGAGGGTTGCCTATGGGACACTAATATCAGGAGCACACAGACTATGTAGCTCAATAGACGGCCAGGCAGTCAATGAATGCAGATTCCTCGATCTCAGGCTGGCTCAGCCGATCAATCTATTGCAACCCATTGCAATCTTGTGATTGTTTGTCCGAGAACAAAACCGTGCCCCCTCAGAAATTCAACATTTTGGGGCAAATCTTCACATTACGACCTCCCAACATCGAGACTCACCCCAGCATAGACACCCCCCAACACATACCTCCACCTCCCCCCGCAGCACAGTGCCCCCCCCAAGCACAGTGCCCCCCCAGGACAGTGCCCCCCCCAGCACAGTGACTTCCCCAGCATAGTGACTTCCCCCAGCACAGTGACTTCCCCAGCACAGTGAACCCCCCAGCACAGTGACTTCCCCAGCACAGTGACTTCCCCCAGCACAGTGACTTCCCCAGCACAGTGAATCCCCCAGCACAGTGACTTCCCCAGCACAGTGACCCCCCCAGCACAGTGACCCCCCAGCACAGTGACCTCCCCAGCACAGTGACACCCCCTCAGCACAGTGACTTCCCCCAGCACAGTGACACCCCCAGCACAGTGACCCCCCAGCACAGTGACTTCCTCCAGCAGAGTGACACCCCCCCAGCACAGTGACTTCCCCCAGCAGAGTGACACCCCCCAGCACAGTGATCCCCCAGCACAGTGACACCCCCCAGCAGAATGACACCCCCAGCACAGTGACCCCCAGCACAGTGACACCCCCAACACAGTGACCCCCCCAGCACAGTGACCCCCCCCAGCAGAGTGACACCCCCCAGCACAGTGACCCCCCCAGCACAGTGACTTCCCCAGCAGAGTGACCCCCCCAAGCACAGTGACCCCCCCAGCACAGTGACCCCCCCCAGCACAGTGACCCCCCCCAGCACAGTGACACCCCCAGCACAGTGATACACTCTAGCACAGTGAACTCCCGCAGCACAGTGACCCCCCCCAGCACAACCTTCCCCCCCAGCACAACCGCCCCTCCAGCACAGTGACCCCCCCAGCACAGTGAGCCCCCCAGCACAGTGACCCACCAGCACATTGCCCCCCCCAGCACAGTGCCCCCCCAGCACAGTGACCCCCACAGTACAGTGACTTCTCCCAGGACAGTGCCCCCCCCCCAGCACAGTGCTCCTCCCCAGCACAGTGATGCCCCCAGCACAGTGACGCCTCCAGCACAGTGCCCCCCCCAGCACAGTGACCCCCACAGTACAGTGACACCCCCAGCACAGACACCCCCCAGCACTGTGACTTCGCCCAGCACAGTGACCCCCCACAGTACAGTGACCCCCCCAGCACAGAGACCCCTCCAGCACAACCTCCCCAGCACAGTGACCTCTGCCAGCACAACCCCCTCAGCACAGTGACCCCCCCCCCCAGCACAGTGACCACCCCAGCACAGTGCCCCGCCCAGCACAACCTCCCCCCCCCCCAGCACAACCTCCCCTCCAGCACAGTGACCCCTCAGCACAGTGAACGCCCCCCCCCAGCCACAAGACAGTGAACCCCGCCCCCGCCCAGCACAACCCAGGTCCCCTGTTATGTATGAAGAAAGAGTCAGACTGAATACTGTGAGCTCAAAGTAAAGTGTGACCTTAGTCTTTTATTGCAGGTCTCCAGAGTGCCTCTCCAGCCTGTGAGGCTTCCTTAAATACCTGTGCTCCAAAAGGATTATGGGATCCCTTGGGACTCCAGGGGATGAGCCCTCTAGTGGCTGTACAGAATATATACAAGTTTACAAATATAACAACACTCCCCCTCCCCAAAGTCAACAGTGTAACTATTTATAAGGTGATTTGATCTGGGGCCCTTCTTGTCCTGGTTGATCGTCTCGGGGCAAATGCTGGTATTGGTGAATCGTCTGTTGGGCCCTCGCTGGGCTGCTGTGCAGCTGGCCTTGCTGGGCTGCCTGTTGTGGTGAGTCCTGCTGGGCCACTGCGGGTGATGGGTTCTGCTTCGTGGTTAACCGCGGTGTCGGTTGCCACCAGTGTGTATGTTGGAGGGTCAAAGAAGGTAGGGTCCAAAGTGGGTTGCTCTGGATAGTCCGTGAATCTGAGTTTGATTTGGTCCAAGTGTTTCCGGTGAATGAGTCCATTTGAAAGTTTGATCTGAAACACCCTGCTCCCCTCTTTGCCACAACAGTGCCAGGAAGCCACTTGGGACCTTGTCCATAATTCAATACAGATACAGGATCATTGGCTTCAACCTCGCGTGACACATTTGCACGATCATGGTGTGTACTTTGTTGAAGCCGCTTGCTCTCTACCTGTTCATGTAGATCAGGGTGAATTAACGAGAGCCTTGTCTTAAGTGCCCTTTTCATGAGCAGTTCAGCAGGTGGGATCCCAGTGAGTGAGTGGGGTCTCGTGCGGTAGCTAAGCAGGACTCGGGATAGGCGAGTCTGCAGTGCACCTTCAGTTACCCTCTTCAAGCCTTGCTTGATGGTTTGCACTGCTCTCTCTGCCTGACCATTGGATGCTGATTTAAATGGGGCAAATGTGACATGTTTGATCCCGTTGCGGGTCATGAATTCTTTGAACTTGGCATTGGTAAAACATGGCCTGTTGTCGCTCACCAGGACATCGGGTAGCCCGTGCGTGGCAAACATGGCCCGCAGGCTTTCAGTGGTGGCAGCGGGCATGCTTGCCGACATTATCTCACATTCAATCCATTTGGAGTAGGCATCTACAACCACAAGGAATATTTTACCCAAGAACAGGCCTGCATAGTCGACGTGTACCCTAGACCACGGTTTGGAGGGCCAAGAACATTAAACTCTTTGGCCTCCCTGGGTGCATTATTTAACTGCGAGCATATATTACATCTGTGCACGCAGGACTCTTAAGTCTGCATTGATACTGGGCCACCACATGTGGGATCTGGCTATCGCTTTCATCATTACAATGCCTGGGTGGGTGCTGTGGAGGTCACTGATGAAGGTGTCTCTGCCCTTCTTGGAAACCACTACTCGATTGCCCTCCAGAAGGCATTCTGCCTGCATAAACATTTCATCTTTGCGCTGCTGGAACGGCTTTATCTCTTCCTGTATTTCCACTGGGACACTGGACCAGCTCTCGTGAAGCACACAGTTTTTGACTAGGGACAGTAACGGGTCCTGGCTCGTCCAGGTTCTAATCTGTCAGGCTGTGATGGGTGATTGCTCACTTTCAAATGATTCCATAACCATGACTAAATCTGCGGGCTGTGCCATTTCCACCCCGTGGTGGGCAATGGCAGCCTACTGAGAGCATCAGCACAGTTTTCTGTGCCTGGCCTGTGGCGGATGGCGTAGTTGTATGCATAGTTGTATGCCCATCTCTGGATGTGGGCCGATGCATTCGGTTTTATCCCCTTACTCTTGGAAAACAGGGATATCAGTGGCTTATGGTCAGTTGCCAATTCAAATTTTAGCCCGAACAGGTATTGATGCATTTTCTTTACTCCGTAGACACACGCTAATGCTTCTTTTTCAATCATGCTGTAGGCTCTCTCAGCCTTAGACAGACGCCTGGATGCATACTCAACCGGTTGCAATTTCCCCAAATCATTAGCTTGTTGGAATACACACCCGACGCCATATGACGACGCATCGCATGCTAGTACCAAATGCTTATATGGATCATGCAACACAAGCAATTTGTTTGAGCATAACAATTTTCTCGCTTTTACAAAGGCATTTTCTTGGCTTTTGCCCCATACCAATTCATCCCCTTTACGCAGTAACACATGCAGTGGCTCTAACAGCATGTTGAGACCCAGTAAGAAGTTACCAAAGTAGTTCAGGAGTCCTAGAAACGACCGCAGCTCTGTCACGTTCTGTGGCCTCGGTGCGTTCTCAATTGCCTCAGTCTTTGAATCGGTAGGCCTGATGCCGTCCGCCCTGATCTTCCTCCTCAGGAACTCTACTTCAGGCGCCAGGAAAACGCACTTCGAGCGTTTTAACCCACGTGGTTGAGTCGACTAAGAACCTCCTCCAGGTTCTGCAGATGCTCGACTGTGTCCCGACCTGTAACTAAGATGTCGTCCTGGAAGACCACAGTGTGCGGGACCGACTTCAGTAAGCTTTCCATGTTTCTCTGGAATATCGCCGCCGCTGATTGAATTACAAATGCGCATCTGTTATAAATGAAGAGACCTTTGTGCGTGTTGATGCAGGTGAGGGCCTTCGATGATTCCTCCTGTTCCTGCGTCATGTAGGCTGAAGTCAGATCCAGCTTCGTGAACGTCTTTCCTCCCGCCAGCGTTGCAAAGAGGTCGTCAGCCTTTGATAGTTGGTATTGCTCCTGCAGGGAGGAATGATTGATAGTTACTTTGTAATCACCACAGATTCTAACGTTGCCGCCTCCCTTGAGGACTGGGACAATCGGATTGGCCCACTCGTTGAATTCGATCAGTGAAATGATGCTCTCTCTTTGCAGCCGGTCTAGCTTGATCTCTCATCATGTACGGTACTGCTCTCGCCTTGTGATGAAAGGGTCGCGCTCCTGGAATCAGGTGGATCTGCACTTTTGCTCCTTGGAATTTCCCAATGCCTGGTTCGAACAGTGAAGGGAATTTGTTTAAGACCTGGGCACACGAAGTGTCATCAGCGTGCGATAGCGCTCGGACATCATCCCAGTTCCAGCGTATCTTTCCCAGCCAGCTCCTGCCGAGCAGCGTGGGACCATCGCCCGGTACCACCCAGAGTGGTAGTTTGTGCACCGTTCCATCGTAGGAGACCATTACGGAAGCATTGCCGATTACGGGAATCAGTTCCTTTGTGTAAGTTCTTAGTTTTGTACGAATTGGAGTTAAGACTAGCGTTGAGGCCTTGCTGCACCACAATTTTTTGAAAGTCTTTTTGCTCATGATGGACTGGCTCTCGCCCATGTCCAGCTCCATTGACACCGGGAGTCCATTTAGTTCTACATTCAGCGTTATCGGGGGACACTTTGTGGTGAATGTGTGCACCCCATGTACCTCTGGCTCCTCGGTTTGAGGCTCTGGTTCGTCGTGATCCGCCGTGGATCTGTCCTCCTCTGCAACATGGTGGTTTGCAGGATTTGCAGCGCGCCTGCACGTACGTTGGAGGTGTCCCATTGTTCCACAGCCCTTGCAAACGTACCCTTTGAAGCATCATGAATGGAAACGATGATCACCCCCGTAGCGTCAACAATGTGTTCATGGCCTTGCATTCATCACCCTTGATGGTGGACTCTGAGACATCTGTGGGCGTGCAGCTGCAGGCATGTGTGGTCTGCCCTATACATTGCGATTTGAAAACAACATCACTTTGTTTACAGTACTTGTAGCAGCATTTGTGTGCTGAGAGATTTGCTTGGTATTGTCACTGGGCTATCGCTATAGCCTTACTCAAGATTGGGGTCTCTACAGTCAAAAGTTTGCGAAGTATGGTTTCGTGGCCAATGCCAAGTATAAAAAAGTCTCTGAGCATGTGCTCCAAATGTCCTTCAAATTCGCAATGCCCTGCAAGGCGTCTTAGCTCAACGACATAACTCGCCACTTCCTGGCCTTCAGACCTTTTGTAGGTGTAGAACTGGTACCTCGCTATCAGAACGCTTTCTTTCAGGTTCAAATGCTCCCGGATCAGTGTGCACAAATCGTCGTACGATTTCTCCGTGGGTTTCGCTGGAGTAAGCAGATTTTTCATGAGGCCATACATGAGGCAGATGGTGAGAAGAATCACCCTTCGTTTGGCAGCATTCTCTTCTCCATCTAGCTCGTTGTCTACGAAGTATTGGTCGAGTCGCTCCACAAAGGTTTCCCAATCATCTCCCTCTGAAAATTTCTCCAGGATGCTCACTGTTTGCTCCATCTTTGGGTTCGCTATCTATCATCATCATCATAGCAGTCCCTCGAAACGAGGCTGACTTGCTTCTCCGCCAAAAAGGGATGAGTACACAGGTGTTTTACTGAAGGACCTAATATTCCAGATCCCGAACTACATCCTGAAGGGTGGAAGATGCTTGTGCGTGGAATTTTTTTAACATGGGGTGGCCGTTGCACACCAGCCACCATAATCTGTATCTCGTCGCCAGTTGTTATATATGAAAGAGTCAGACGGAATACTGTGAGCTCAAAGTAAAGTGTGACCTTAGACTTTTATTGCAGGTCTCTCGAGTGCCTCTCCAACCTATGAGGTCTCCTTAAATATCTGTGCTCCCAAGGGATTATGGGATCCCTTGGGACTCCAGTGGATGAGCTCTCTGTTGGCTGTACAGAGTAAATACAAGTTTACATATGTAACAACACTCCCCCCCAGCACAACCTCCCCTCCCCAGCACAACCTCCCCCCATCAGAGTGACCCCCCCAGCATAGTGACCCCTCAGCACAGTGACACCCCCAGCACAGTGACCCCTCCCAGTACAACCTCCCCAGCACAGTGACCCCCCAGCACAGTGACCCCCCCAGCACAGTGACCCCCCCAGCACAGTGACCCCTCCCAGTACAACCCCCCCAGCATAGTGACCCCCCAAGCACAGTGACCTACCACAATCACAACCCCCCCCAGCACAGTGACTCCCCAGCACAGTGATCCCCCCAGCACAGTGACCCTTCCCAGCGCAACCCCCCCAGCACAGTGACCCCTCCCAGCACAGTGACCCCTCCCAGCACAACCCCCCCAGCACAGTGACACCCCCAGCACAGTGACACCCCCAGCACAGTGACCCCTCCCAGCACAACCCCCCCAGCACAGTGACCCCTCCCAGCACAGTGACCCCTCCCAGCACAACCCCCCCAGCACAGTGACCCCCCAAGCACAGTGACCTCCCACAATCACAACCCCCCCCAGCACAGTGACCCCCAAGCACAACCCTCCATAGCACAGTGACCCCCCCAGCACAGTGCCACCCAGCACAATGACCCCATCCAACACAGTGACCCCCCCCAGCACAGTGACCCCCCCCTCAGCACAATCCCCCAGCACAGCCCCCCCAGCACAACCTCCCCCCCAGCACAACCTCCCCCCAACATAGCCCCCCTCCAGCACAACCTCTCCAGCACAGTGACCCCCCCAGCACAGTGACTCCGCCCAGCACAACCCCCCCCAGCACAGTGACCCTCCCAGCACAACCCCCCCACATTATAGTGATCCTCCCAGCACAACCTTCCCCCCAGCACAACCTTCCCCAGCACAGCCCCCCTCCAGCACAACCTCCCCAGCACAGTGACCCCCCCCCCAGCACAGTGACTCCCCCCAGCACAACCCCCCCAGCACAGTGACCCCCCCAGCACAACCCCCCACATTATAGTGACCCCCAGCACAGTGACCCCAGCATAGATCCTCCAGCTCAGATCCCCCCCAGCACAACTCCCCTCCAGCACATTGAGCCCCCCAGCACAGTGACCCGCCCCAGCACAATGACCTTCCCCCAGCACAGTGACCCGCCCCAGCACAGACCCACCCCCAACACAGTGAGCCCCCCAGCACAGTGAGCACCCCAGCACAGTGACCCGCCCCCAGCACAATGACCTTCCCCCAGCACAGTGAGCCCCCCAGCACAGACCCACCCCCAGCACAGTGACCTTCCCCCAGCACAGTGACCCCCTAACAACCCCCCCCCCCATCCCCCCCAGCACAGTGACCCCCGCCCTCAGCAGAAAGACTCATCTACAGGGAGAACATCTATGCCATTGTCCCTTAATTCCTTCTGGTATTGTGGATTTTGTTGATTAATTAAATTCTCATTTAAACATTAAAGAGCAGAAATTTACAGGCCTATGGGGAATGAGTGGGACAGTGGGACGAATTGGAGTGCTCTTTCAAAGAGCCAGCACAGGCACAATGGGCTGAATGGGCTCCTCTGTGCTGAACGATTCTATGATTCCATAAACTTGCAAAGTGTCACTGGCAGCTAGGATGAGAATGTGAATTGGAGAAATTTTGTAGGCTGAATTCTGTGCTGGGGCTTGTGTCTATGGGGCTCCTCACTGGCAGCAGATCAAACATAACATTGAATATAGCAACAGTATTTTCAAAGATAGAACTCCTTGCGATCAATGTAGGAAGAGAACATAGGGTCAACGTTGGCTCTACCAGCCAGTGTAGGACATAGGTTGTGAAGGGAAGGGAGTAGCATCTTGTGATCTTCAACTGTTAACTGTCATATCTAACTGTTCAGGCAACCATCGGCTTTAAAGGTGATCCAGGCTTCCCTGGAATTCCAGGTTTAAATGGAGCACCAGGAGATCAAGGCCCTCAGGGACTGCCAGGAGTGGGTGATCCAGGCTTTCAGGGTGCAAAGGGCAGCAAGGGATTTCCAGGTCCTCCAGGAGTACCTGGTACACCAGGTAAGTTCTGGTCCAGCCTGCAGTGCAATGTGGATTTACGGATACACCATCCCAATCCTGTCCGATAATGGAAGGAAACTGCCATGGGGCTTACAGATCTGAGCACCTCTATTCTCAATGTGCATTAAATGGTTGTGGATGACCGACTCAGTTGAGAAACAGAAGGGCAACTTGCAAAGGTGAAACCACTAGGTCGGTGGAGGAGGCGAATATTTTGTGACTCTCTTGATCAGCAACAAGGGTAGCCCTTCTGATCAGCGAGGATCGTGTGAGAACGCTTAACCAGCTCGTGTAGGAGTCAGTTTGAACACAAGCCTTAACCTTGAGCGTTTCACACTGCCGCTAGTGGACTGATCAGAAAGGCAGTTTCGGGGGTTTTCTCTCCGTTCCCCTCTTTCAGGAGATGGTGTGAATGGGGAGAGTGTGTTGGGATGGGGGTAACAGTGTATGTAGCTTGCTCCATGTCGACAATAACAACTTGTATTTATATAGTGCCTTTAACATAGTGAAACATACCAAGGAGCTTAAATGGAGTATTATGAGATAGAAATTTGACACTGAGCTGCATAAGAAGAAATTAGGGCAGTTGACTAAAAGCTTAGTCAGAGAGGTAGGTTTAAATGAGTGTCTTGAAGGAGGAAAGAAGGTAGAGAGGTGGAGAGGTTTAGGCATGGAGTTCCCGAGCTTGGGACTGAGGCAACAGAAGGCACGGCCACCAATGGGTGAGCAATTATAATCAGGGATGCTCAAGAGGATAGAATTAGAGGAGCACAGATGACTCGGCGGGTTGTGGGGCTGGAGGAGATTACAGAGATAGGGAGGGGCGAGGCCATGAAGGGATTCGAAAATAAGGATGAGAATTTTGAAATCGAGGCATTGCTTAACCGGAAGCCAATGTAGGTCAGCGAGCACAGGGGTAATGGGTGAGTGGAACTTGGTGCAAGTTAGGACAAGGCTTGATATGCCGCCTGGTCTTGTGTTTCTTTACATATTTAGAAGAAAAAGGGAGCCAAGAGGCAGAGGAAAGTGGAATGTAGCAGGTCCACTCACCACTGTACAGAGAGTGGGGGCCTGTGTCATTCTGGTTCAATTGGTCTCATGCTCTCACCACAGCACCAAAACAAAACTAATGGCCACCACAACCCGGGAAAATAATCCTGCACCAAACACATACGGAGCAATTGCCGATCTGGGTACAAATTGCGCCCCCAAATTTACTCATTTGCATATCGCCAAATGCAAAATCTTCCCTGAACCAGCGCAATCAGGCAGCATTTCATGACGTGATTTTTTTTTTAATGTATTGCTTTAAAATTATTCCCTGATATATTTAAGATTGGTAACTTGGTGCAGTTTGATTAATTTGGCTGAAAATGGGTTTATCACAAAAAAAATCACAATTTTTAATCAGTGCCCCGTCCACCACCTGTGAGTAGTCCGATTTAAAATCACTGAAAATAACTTGAGAGAACTGTACAGAGCAAGTTATATCGGGGTACAGTGGTCAGTTTCTTAGTAAATTAAAAATAAATGATATTCAAAACCTTTTAAAACATTCCTATTAGTGTTCTTCAGACCCGAGCCTTTTACCTCTTTTACATTTCCCTCTCCTGCTTTTTTTCACCTTCCCTCCCTTGTCAATATCTAACATGTTGTAAGACTGTTGTGAAGCGCCTTGGGACATTTTACTACGTTAAATAGTCTATCTTGGGTAATACTAGACTATCTTAAATCTGGTACTGTGTAATGAGACAAAATTAATAAATGATCTCTAGGAATGAGTGAGCATAACATGGTTGAATTTCAAATTCAGTTGGAGGGTGAGAAAGTTGGATCTCAAACCAGGGTCTTAAGCTTAAATAAAGGGGACTACAAAGGTATGAGGGCAGTGTTGGCTAAAGTGGACTGGGAAAATAGATTAAAGTATGGGATGGTTGATGAGCAGTGGCAGACATTTAAGGAGATATTTCATAACTCGCAACAAAAATATATCCCAATGAGAAGGGATGGTATCAAATTGAAAACGAGGGCATAGAATGTGGCCAAGACTAGTGGGAGGCCAGAGGATTGGGAAACTTTTAAAAGCCAGCAAAGAACGACTAAAAAAATGATAGAGGGAAGATAGATTATGAAAGTAAACTAGCACAAAATATAAAACAGATAGTAAGAGTTTCTACAGGTACATAAAAAGGAAAAGAGTGGTGAAAGTAAATGTAGGTCCCCTAGAGAATGAGACTGGGGAACTTATAATGGAGAACAGGGAAATGGCAGAGACATTGAACAAATATTTTCTATCGGTCTTCACAGTAAAAGACACCAGAAACATCCCAATAGTGGATAATCAAGGGGCTATAGGGAGGGAGGAACTTAATACAATCACTATCACTAATGAAGCAGTACTCAGTAAAATAATGGGACTAAAGGCAGATAAGTCCCCTGGACCTAATGGCAATCCCAGGGTCTTAAAAGAAGTGGCTGCAGAAATAGTGGATGCATTGGTTGCAATCTACCAAAATTTCCTGGATTCTGAGGTGGTTCCAGCGGATTGGAAAACCGCAAATGTAACACTCCTATTTAAAAAAGGAGTCAGACAAAAAGCGGGAAACTATAGACCAGTTAGCCTAACATCTGTCGTTGGGAAAATGCTGCCGTCCATTATTAAGGAAGCAATAGTGGGACATTTGGAAAAGTATAATTCAATCAAGCAGAGTCAGCATGCTTTTATGAAAGGGAAACCATGGTTGACAAATTTGCTGGAGTTCTTTGAGGATGTAACGAGCAGGGTGGATAAGGGGGAACCAGTGGATGTGGTGTATTTGTATTTCCAGAAGGCATTCGATAAGGTGCCACATAAAAGGTTACTGCACAAGATAAATGTTCACAGGGTTAGGGGTAATATATTAGCATGGACAAAGGATTGGCTAACTAACAGAAAACAGAGAGTCGGGATAAATGGGATATTTTCCGGTTGACAAACAATGACTAATGGGATGCCGTAGGGATCGGTACTGGGTCCTCAACTATTTACAATCTATATTAATGACTTGGATGAAGGGACCGAGTGTAATGTAGACAAGCTTGCTGATGATACAAATATGGGTGGGAAAGCAAATTGTGATGAGGACACAAAAAAATCTGCAAAGGGATATAGACAGGCTAAGTGAGTAGGCAAAAATTTGGCAGATGGAGTACAATGTGGGAAAATGTGAGGTTATCCACTTTGGCAGAAATAATAGAAAAGCAAATTATAATTTAAATGGAGAAAAATTGCAAAGTGCTGCAGTACAGAGGGACCTGGGGGTCCTTGTGCATGAAACACAAAAAGTTAGTATGCAGGTAAAGCAAGTAATCAGGAAGGCAAACGGAATGTTGGCCTTTATTGTAAAGGGGATAGAGTATAAAAGCAGAGAAGTCCTGCTACAACTGTACAGGGTATTGGTGAGGCCACACCTAGAGTACTGCGTTCAGTTTTGGTCTCCGTATTTAAGGAAGGATATATTTGCATTGGAGGCTGTTCAGAGAAGGTTCACTAGGTTGATTCCGGAGATGAGAGGGTTGATTTATGAAGATAGGTTGAGTAGGTTGGGCCTATACTCATTGGAGTTCAGAAGCATGAGAGGTGATCTTATCAAAACATATGATAATAAGGGAGCTTGATAAAATATTTGCAGAGAAGATATTTCCACTCATAGGGGAAACTAAAACTAACTCACATAGTTTCAGAATAAGGGACCGCCCATTTAAAACTGAGATGAGGAGGAATTTCTTCTCTCAGAGGGTTGTAAATCGATGGAATTCTCTGCCCGAGAGAACTGTGGAGGCTGGGTCATTGAATATATTTAAGGTGGAGATAGACAGATTTTTGAACAATAAGGGAATAAGGGGTAATGTGGAGCGGGCAGGGAAGTGGAACTGAGTCCATGATCAGATCAGCCATGATCTGATTAAATGACGGAGCAGGCTCGACGGGCCAGCTGGCCTACTCCTGCTCCTATTTCTTATGTTCTTATGTTCTTAAAGGCACTATATAAATAAAATTATTTCAGCTTCATTTTTAGAGCTTCCTTGAACTCCCACAAATGAGCGCAATGAGTGGTTAATGTGCCTCCATGATGAATTCACCCCGGGGCCGTGGGCAGTTTTGTGGGTGGGGATTTTTAAATTGCCGCAAAAGATCACGGAAACTCAAATGGCGCCCAACGTAATGTGTGATTAATTTCCTTCAGCTTTTGCGTAGATTTCAGGTGAATTGCGCTGAAAAAACTAGCGCGACCGAGCGGAGATTTCAGGCCGCCAAGTTCCATTGACTTGCCGTTTGAAATAATCGATAGATTTACTCAAGTATATTAATTCGCTATTGCTACTGTTTCACGCAAATCTAATTGTTGTGTTGACTGTTTCCTTGCTACAGGTCAGAAAGGTGAATCAGGAAACGGCATAAGTAGACCAGGACAGCCAGGTCCCCCCGGAATCCAGGGTCCGAGAGGCGAGCCGGGCAATAGAGGTAAGTTCTCCTGTCTGCCCAACCGCCAGCGGGAAATGTGGTAAATACATTAAACAAATGAAACGAGTTAATCTTCCACATTCTGATAGTCATCCTTGTCTATAGTAACAGATACTTCACTCTCTTATTACTTGGTCATTTCCTGAATGTATGTTTGTTGTCTTTCTGCCCAATAGGTGACGCCGGGCTGCCAGGGACACCCGGTGTGCAAGGAGCAGTTGGACCAAAAGGTGATCCAGGTCCAACTGGGTTAGGATTTCCAGGACCAACTGGTGCTAAAGGTAACTGTACTCATACACCACACGATAACCGTACAGTACACACACCAACACCGTAACCGTACCGTACTCACACCGCACCATAATCGTACAGTACACACAGCAACGCCGTAACCATACCATACTCACACGGCACCATAACCGTACTGTACACACACCAACACCGTAACCATACTATACTCACACGGCACCATAACCGTACTGTACACACACCAACACCGTAACCACACCCCACTCACACCATACCGTCATCATACCGTACACACACCGCACCGTAACCAGACTGTACTCACACCCACACCGTAACCGTATTCTACACACCACACCGTAACTGTACCATACACACACCCACACCATAACCGTACCGTACTCATACCCATACCGTAACCGTAACATGAATAGCACGTTTAGTGAGTTGGTCACACCGCAGGTAAAGGTTTCAAAGGCAGATAGGGAATGGGTGACCAACAGGCAGAGCAGGAGTAGGAAGATAGTGCAGGGGTCCCCTGCGGCCATCTCCCTCTAAAACAGATACACCATTTTTGATATTGTTGGGAGAGATGACTCATCAGGGGAAGGCAGCAGCAGCCAAGTCCATGGTACCAGGGGTGGCTCTGCTGCACAGAAGGGCAGGAAAAAGAATAGGAGAGCTATAGTGATAGGGGATTCGATTGTAAGGGGAATAGATAGGCGTTCCTGCAGCCGCAAACGAGACTCCAGGATGTTGTCTCCCTGGTGCAAGGGTCAAGGATGTCTCGGAGCGGCTGCAGGGTATTCTGGAGGAGGAGGGTGAACAGCCAGCTGTCGTGGTCCATACAGGTACCAACGATATAGGTAAAAAATGGGATGAGGTCCTACAAGCTGAATTTAGGGAGCTAGGAGCTCAATTAAAAAGTAGGACCTCAAAGGTAGTAATCTCAGGGTTGCTACCAGTGCCACGTACTAGTCAGAGTAGGAATTGCAGGATAGCTCAGATGAATACATGGCTTGAGGAATGGTGCAAGAGGGAGGGATTCAAATTCCTGGGACATTGGAACCGGTTCTGGGGGAGGTGGGACCAGTACAAACCGGACGGTCTGGACCTGCGCAGGATGGGAACCGATATCCTAGTTTGCTAGTGCTGTTGGGGAGGGTTTAAACTTAAAAGGCAGGGGGATGGGAATCTATGCAGGGAGACAGAGGGAAGTAAAAAGGGGCAGAAGCAAAAGGTAGGAAGGAGAAAAGCAAGAGTGGAGGGCAGAGAAATCAAGGGCTAAAATCAAAAAGGGCCACATTACAACAGAATTCTAAAAGGACAAAGAGTGTTAAAAAAACAAGCCTGAAGGCTCTGAGTTTCAATGCAAGGAGCATTCATAATAAGGTGGATGAATTAACTGCACAGATAGATGTTAATAGATAATAATAATTGGGATTACGGAGACATGGCTCCAGGGTAACCAAGGCTGGGAACTCAATATCCAGGGGTATTCAATATTCAGGAAGGATAGACAGGAAGGAAAAGGAGGTGGGGTAGCGTTACTGGAGATTAACGCAATAGTAAGGAAGGATGATGTGGAATCTGTATGGGTAGAGCTGCGAAACACCAAAGGGCAGAAAACATTAGTGGGAGTTGTGTACAGACCACCAAACAGTAGTAGGGAGGTTGGGGATGGCATCAAACAGGAAATTAGGGACGTGTGCAATAAGGGTACAGCAGTTATCATGGGCGACTTTAATTTACATATAGATTGGGCTAACCAAACTGGTAGCAGTTCTGTGGAGGAGGATTTCCTGGATTGTATAAGGAATGGTTTTCTAGACCAATATGTCAAACATAGAAACATAGAAACATAGAAAATAGGTGCAGGAGTAGGCCATTCGGCCCTTCTAACCTGCACCGCCATTCAATGAGTTCATGGCTGAACATTCAACTTCAGTACCCCATTCCTGCTTTCTCGCCATACCCCTTGATCCCCCCAGTAGTAAGGACCTCATCTAACTCCTTTTTGAATATAGTTAGTGAATTGGCCTCAACAACTTTCTGTGGTAGAGAATTCCACAGGTTCACCACTCTCTGGGTGAAGAAGTTCCTCCGCATCTCGGTCCTAAATGGCTTACCCCTTATCCTTAGACTGTGTCCCCTGGTTCTGGACTTCCCCAACATTGGGAACATTCTTCCTGCATCTAACCTGTCTAACCCCGTCAGAATTTTAAACGTTTCTATGAGGTCCCCTCTCATTCTTCTGAACTCCAGTGAATACAAGCCCAGTTGATCCAGTCTTTCTTGATAGGTCAGTCCCGCCATCCCGGGAATCAGTCTGGTGAACCTTCGCTGCACTCCCTCAATAGCAAGAATGTCCTTCCTCAGGTTAGGAGACCAAAACTGGACACAATTCTCCAGGTGTGGCCTCACCAATGCCCTGTACAACTGTAGCAACACCTCCCTGCCCCTGTACTCAAATCCCCTTGCTATGAAGGCCAACATGCCATTTGCTTTCTTAACCGCCTGCTGCACCTGCATGCCAACCTTCAATGACTGATGTACCACGACACCCAGGTCTCTTTGCACCTCCCCTTTTCCTAATCTGTCACCATTCAGATAATAGTCTGTCTCTCTGTTTTTACCACCAAAGTGGATAACCTCACATTTATCCACATTATACTTCATCTGCCATGCATTTGCCCACTCACCTAACCTATCCAAGTCGCTCTGCAGCCTCACAGCATCCTCCTCGCAGCTCACACTGCCACCCAACTTAGTGTCATCCGCAAATTTGGAGATACTACATTTAATCCCCTCATCTAAATCATTAATGTATAGTGTAAACAGCTGGGGCCCCAGCACAGAACCTTGCGGTACCCCACTAGTCACTGCCTGCCATTCTGAAAAGTACCCATTTACTCCTACTCTTTGCTTCCTGTCTGACAACCAGTTCTCAATCCATGTCAGCACACTACCCCCAATCCCATGTGCTCGAACTTTGCACATCAATCTCTTGTGTGGGACCTTGTCGAACGCCTTCTGAAAGTCCAAATATACCACATCAACTGGTTCTCCCTTGTCCACTCTACTGGAAACATCCTCAAAAAATTCCAGAAGATTTGTCAAGCATGATTTCCCTTTCACAAATCCATGCTGACTTGGACCTATCATGTCACCTCTTTCCAAATGCACTGCTATGACATCCTTAATAATTGATTCCATCATTTTACCCACTACCGATGTCAGGCTGACCGGTCTATAATTCCCTGTTTTCTCTCTCCCTCCTTTTTTAAAAAGTGGGGTTACATTGGCTACCCTCCACTCCATAGGAACTGATCCAGAGTCAATGGAATGTTGGAAAATGACTGTCAACGCATCCACTATTTCCAAGGCCACCTCCTTAAGTACTCTGGGATGCAGTCCATCAGGCCCTGGGGATTTATCGGCCTTCAATCCCATCAATTTCCCCAACACAATTTCCCAGCTAATAAGGATTTCCCTCAGTTCCTCCTCCTTACTAGACCCCCCGACCCCTTTTATAACCGGAAGGTCGTTTGTGTCCTCCTTCGTGAATACCGAACCAAAGTACTTGTTCAATTGGTCCGCCATTTCTTTGTTCCCCGTTATGACTTCCCCTGATTCTGACTGCAGGGGACCTACGTTTGTCTTTACTAACCTTTTTCTCTTTACATATCTATAGAAAGTTTTGCAATCCGTCTTAATGTTCCCTGCAAGCTTCTTCTCATGCTCCATTTTCCCTGCCCTAATCAAACCCTTTGTCCTCCTCTGCTGAGTTCTAAATTTCTCCCAGTCCCCAGGTTCGCTGCTATTTCTGGCCAATTTGTATGCCGCTTCCTTGGCTTTAATACTATCCCTGATTTCCCTTGATAGCCACGGTTGAGCCACCTTCCCTTTTTGATTTTTATGTACAATTGTTGTACATAAGGGGCCTCGCATGACCAGATTGCTAATTAATCCTCTCTCGTCACACAAGACCCAGTCTAAGATGGCCTCCCCCCGAGTTGGTTCCTCGACATATTGGTCTAAAAAACCATCCCTTATGCACTCCAGGAAATCCTCCTCCACCGTATTGCTTCCAGTTTGGTTAGCCCAATCTATGTGCATATTAAAGTCACCCATTATAACTGCTGCACCTTTATTGCATGCACCCCTAATTTCCTGTTTGATGCCCTCCCGAACATCACTACTACTGTTTGGAGGTCTGTATACAACTCCCACTAACGTTTTTTGCCCTTTGAACCAACTTGAGAGCAGGCCATCCTAGACTGGGTCTTGTGTGACGAGAGAGGATTAATTAGCAATCTGGTCATGCGAGGCCCCTTGGGGAAGAGTGACCATAATATGGTAGAATTCTTTATTAAGATGGAGAGTGACACAGTTAATTCAAAGACTAGGGTCCTGAACTTAAAGAAAGGAAACTTCGATGGTATGAGACGTGAATTGGCTAGGGTAGACTGGAGAATGATACTTAAAGGGTTGTCGGTGGATAGGCACTGGCAGACATTTAAAGATCACATGGATGAATTACAACAATTGTACATCCCTGTGTGGCGTAAAAAAATAAAAAAAAGGGATGATGGCACAGACGTGGCTAACAAGGGAAATTAGGAATAGTGTTAAAATTGGCCAGAAAAAGCAGCAAATCTGAGGACTGGGAGAAATTTTGAATTCAGTAGATTAGGACTAAGGGTTTAATTAGGAAGGGGAAAATAGAGTATGAGAGTAAACTTGCAGGGAACATAAAAACTGACTGCAAAAACTTCTATAGATATATAAAGAGAAAAAGATTAGTGAAGACGAATGTAGTCAAAATCAGGTGAATTCATAATGGGGAACAAGGAAATGGCAGAACAATTGAACAAATACTTTGGTTCTGTCTTCACTAAGGAAGACATGAATAACCTCCCGGAAAATACGAGAGGACCGAGGGTCTAGCGAGAAGGGGGAACTGAGGGAAATCCTTATTAGTCAGGAAATGGTGTTAGGGAAATTGAAGGGACTGAAGGCCAATAAATCCCCAGGGCCTGATAGTCGCATCCCAGAGTACTTAAGGAAGTAACCTTAGAAATAGTGGTGGTCATTTTCCAACATTCCATGGACTCAGGATCAGTTCCTATGGATTAGAGTGTAGCTAATGTAACCCCACTTTTTAAAAAATGAGGGAGAGAGAAAACACGGAATTATAGACTGGTTAGCCTGACATCGGTGGTGGGGAAAATGCTGGAATCAATTATTAAAGATGTAATAGCAGCACATTTGGAAAGCAGTGACAGGATCGGTCCAAGTCAGCATGGATTTATGAAAGGGAAATCATGCTTGACAAATCTTCTAGAATTTTTTGAGAATGTAACTCGTAGAGTGGATAAGGGAGAACCAGTGGATGTGGTGTATTTGGACTTTCAAAAGGCTTTTGACAAGGTCCCACACAAGAGATTAGTGTGTAAAATGAAGGCACATGGTATTGAGGGTAATGTATTGACGTGGATAGAGAAATGGTTGGCAGACAGGAAGCAAAGAGTAGGAATAAACGGGTCCTTTTCAGAATGGCAGGCAGTGACTAGTGGGGTGCCGCAGGGTTCAATGCTGGGTCCCCAGCTATTTACAATATACAGTAATGATTTAGACGAAGGAATTGAACGTAATATCTCCAAGTTTGCAGATGACACTAAGCTGGGTGGCAGGGCGAGCTACGAGGAGGATGCTAAGAGGCTGCAGGGAGACTTGGACAGGTTAGATGAATGAGCAAATGCATGGGAGATGCAGTATAATATAGATAAATGTGAGGTTATCCACTTTGGTGGCAAAAACAGGAAGGCAGATTATTATCTGAATGGTGACAGATTAATAAAAGGGGCGGTTCAACGAGAACTGGGTGTCATGGTACATCAGTCATTGAAGGTAGGCATGCAGCTACAGCAGGCAGTAAAGAAAGCAAATGGCATGCTGGCCTTCATAGCGAGGGGATTTGAGTATAGGAGCAGGGAGGTCTTACTGCAGTTGTACAGGGCCTTGGTGAGACCACACCTTGAGTATTGTGTGCAGTTTTGGTCTCCTAATCTGAGGAAGGACGTGCTTACTATTGAGGGAGTGCAGCAAAGGTTCACCAGACTGATTCCAGGGGTGGCAGGACTGACATATGAGGAAAGACTGGATTGGCTAGGCTTATACTCACTGGAATTTAGAAGAATGAGAGGGGATCTCATAAAAACATATAAAATTCTGACGGGTCTGGACAGGTTAGATGCAGGAAGAATGTTCCCGATGTTGGGGAAGTCCAGAACCAGGTGACACAGTCTAAGGATAAGGGGTAAGCCATATAGGACCAAAATGAGGAGAAACTTTTTCACCCAGAGAGTTGTGAACCTGTGGAATTCTCTGCCACAGAAAGTTGTGGAGTCCAGTTCGTTGAACATATTCAAAAGGGAGTTAGATGTGGCCCATACGGCTAAAGGGATCAGTGGGTATGGAGAGGAGGCATGGGTGGGTACTGAGGTTGCATGATCAGCCATGATCATATTGAATGGCGGTGCAGGCTCTAAGGGCCAAATGGCCTGCTCCTGCACCTATTTTCTATGTTTTTATGTACACACACCCACACCGTAACCGTACCATACACACCGCACAATAACCGTACCGTACACACCATACCATAACCGTACCATACATACACCCACACCGTAACCATATCGTACTCACACCGTAGCCATAGTGTACTCACACCCACACCGTAACCTTACCGTACTCACACCACACCATAACCATACTCACACCGCACCGTAACCGTACCGTACTCACACCACACTGTAACTGTACCGTACACACACCGCACCGTAACCGTACCGTACACAGAACCACACTAACTGTAATGTACTCACACCGCATCCTAACCATACCATACTCACACCATAGCCATACCGTACTGATACACCACACTAACTGGACCGTACTCACACCACACTATAACCGGACCGTACTCACACCACACCGTAACCGTACCATACAAACAGCCACACCGTAACCGTAACATACACATACCCACACTGTAACCATACCATACTCACACCCACACCGTACCATACTCATACACCACTAATGCATATTTATGGCGAGTTTGATTGAAATAAGTTTGTAGTTTCGATGTGGTTCTGGCGATCTCATGCCCCACCCCACCCCACCCCAGCTCAACCACTAACCCTGGGAGTGAATCCCACAGTCTCAGCACTCTGTGTGTGATGAAGTTTCTCCTGCCCTCTGTCCTAAATCTCTTGTATTTGTTCTTCTATCAATGGCCCCTCATTCTTGACGCTCAACCACTGGAAGCAGTCTGCTTTTATCCACGGTGCCCCGTCCATCCATCATTTTAAACCCTTCTATCGTATCACCATGTAATCTGCGCATGCTATCGAATAAAGCCCCAATTTTTTCAAGTGTTTCCTCCTATTTGTAATTCCTTGCAACAGGCAGCATGCCAGTGAATCTGTGCTGTACCCTCTCTAAAGCCTCAATATCCTTCCTACAGCAAGGAACCCAATATTCCACAAAGTATTCCAACTGAGGTAGCTACTCTGCCTCTCCCACAGATAAATGAATTGACGGTACGAAGGACACAGGAAAGGTTGTAAGTCATTCACATACATCCTTTCTATCTCACAGGTGTGCAAGGAATTCCAGGACAGCCAGGACCTCCTGGGCTTTTAGGCCAGCCAGGGCACGATGGCCTTGCAGGCCAGCCTGGCACCCCAGGGATAAAGGTGAGCAATTATACCACATATACAATGACACTTGACTCCAATGGATTTTTTTCTTTTTTACTTTCCTTCTAATCCTTGCTACTAATGACCTGGACTTGGGTATACAGGCAATCATTTCAACATTTGCAGATGACATGAAACTTCAAAATGTATTAAACAATGAGGGGGACAGCAACAGACTTCAGGAGGACATAGACAGACTAGTAAAATGGGCATGATGAAATTTAACAACAACAACTTGTATTTATATAGCGACTTTAAAGTAGTGAAACATCCCAAGGCTCTTCACAGGAGTATTATGAGATAAAAATTTGATACTGAGCCACATAAGTAGAAATTAGCGCAGGGTTCACAGAGGTAGGTTTTAAGGAGCATTTTGAGGTAGGAAAGGGAGGTAGAGAGGCAGAGAAGTTTAGGCAGGGAATTCCAGAGCTTGGGGCCTAGGCAACAGAAGGCACACCCACCAATGGTTGAGCGATTACAATCAGGGATGCTCAGGAGGGCAGAATTAGAGGAGCGCAGACATCTCGGGGTTGTGGGGCTGGAGGAGATTACAGAGATAGGGAGGGACGAGGCCATAGAGGGATTTGGAAATGAGGATGAGAATTTTGAAATCAAGGCGTTGCTTAACCGGATGCCAATGTAGGTCAGCGAGCACAGGGGTGACGGCTGAATAGGACTTGGTGCGCTTTAGGACACGGGCAGCCGAGTTTTGGATCACCTCTAGTTTATATAGGATAGAATGTGGGAGGCCAGCCAGGAGTGCGTTGGAATAGTCAAGTCTAGAGGTAACAAAGACATAGATGAGGGCTTCAGCAGTGGATGAGCTGAGGCAAGAGCGGATACGGGCGATGTTATGGAGGTGGACATAGGTGGTCTTAGGTTAACACAGAAAAGTGTGGTGATACATTTTGATAGGAAGAATGAGGAGAGGCAATGCAAACTAAATGGTACAATTTTTAAGGGAGTGCAGGAACAGAGAGGGGGTGCAGGAACAGAGAGGGGGTGAAGGAACTGCGAGGGGGTACATATATACAAATCTTTGCAAGTGGCAGTACCAGTTAAGAAGGCTGTTCAAAAGGCATACGGGATTATTATGTCTGTAGTGTACTTATGAATGACTCCACGAGGTAATGTGTTGTACTCAAACTGCAGTGACCTTGGTCCTTTATTCGTAACTCCAGAGTGAGACAGCCGCATGGTGGCTCCCCTTTTATATAGCCCCTGCCACCAGGGCAGGAAACCCTGGTCTCCACCAGTTGCACCCTCTAGTGGTTCCAGCATGTATATACACAGTGTACACCTTATTGATAGTACATCAGGTAAACAAGTCTCCATCTTATTCAACTATAAGTGACTACACAGAGAGTATATCTATAGTCTGCATATATAACATCACTCTCCCCCAAGTCCTTTGTGCCAATTGCGTTTGCACTATGTGCTCTGGCTTAGCTCTCCCCAGACTTAAGTGCCAATAACCCTTGCACCTTGGCTGTGCTTTGGTTCGGCTCTCTCCCTGTTAACCCCCAAGTCCTTTTGCCACAACATTGGGTAGTGGTTACCAGTTTGGATGGTTTGATGATGCAGTGGAGGTTCCAGTGGGTTCTGGGTGTGATCCATGTCTGTGTCCATGGCTACATTCCCTGACCCTCCCCGCCACCCCACAGCGAGATCATGCAGCTGGCCCGTTACATTAACATATAGGATCAGACACAGTGCAAGTACAAAGAAAGGAAGAAAAAAACATTTTTTTTTACAGTTTGTATCGTGACACCTTGGTTCAGTGACTTACATTCGTTACGTTTTACAGTCGTGCGCCAGGATTGGGTAGATTGCACTCGTGGTTCAGTCATGGTCAGTACTGAGGTAGCAGTACAGGTATGCGAGGACGCTAGTTCTAGAGGAACCGGATGGGGTCCTAGTTGTCTGACGGCAGTCGGATTATTGCCACACAGTCGTGATGGACGGTTTGTGCTGCTCTGTTCTCTGGTGCCTGGCCCAAGCGAAGATGAGATTTTGCTCAGCCTCTGACATCGATTGCTGGAGTGAAGAGGTCTTCCCATTTCCACTTGATCTTCCCCATCCACCTTCTTCCGAGTAGCGTTGGACCATCACCTGCAACAATCCACAGAGGTAACTTGTGCACCACGCCATTATGGATTACACTTACATCCACACTACCAAGGACTGGGATCAGCTCCTTGGTGTAGGTGCACAACTTTTCCTGTACTGGAACCAGCTTGGGTTGTTTTTTTGTTCTAGAGCCTCTCAAAAGCAACCTGGCTCATCACTGACTGGCTCGCTCCCATGTCCACTTCCATGAAGACTAGAACGCTGTTTATCTCAACTACCATCTTCACTGGAGGACAATCGGTGGTGCAGGTATACACTCCATACACTTCTTGGAGCTGAGTTGCCTCTCTCGCCAAATCATCATACTGGATTCAAAGTTATCTACCGACTCCTCTGCTAGACGGTGAGTCGTATTTCTTTTACACATGTGCTGGAGGTGGCCCTTCGTGTTACAGGCTTTGCATACGTACTCAGCAAACCGACACTGGTCAGCCCGATGGTTTCCTCCGCCATGCCAGCACAGTGCTATTCGATTAGCACCCCTCGGCGGACTTGAGTTCTGGAACCCTGAGGTCTGTGCTCTCTGCCTTGGGCAGAGTCACGTTCTACAGTCTTGCCTGTGAAAGGCACCATTCTGTGTACTGTACTTGCTGGGTTTGAGTCCACAAGATGAATAATTTGCTTGGTGTTGCAGGTCGAGGTCATGAGCGCCTGACTGATGCTGATGGCCTTCTGCAAATTGACTGTGGTGTTGGCAGATAATAGCTTGTGAAGGAGGCCCTCATGGCCAATTCCTTTCACTAAGATGTCTCGCAATTCTTCATTGAGGTGCGCGCAAAATCACATGGTGCTGCAAGTCTCCTGAAGTCGGCAGCATATTTTGCAATCTCCTGGCCCTCAGGTCTGCGGTGAGTGTAGAATCTGTGCCTGGCCGTGAGGATGCCCTCTTTTGGTTTAAGTTGGTCACGAATTAGTTCAGTCAGCTCATCGTATGTCTTATCGTTGGCCTTCTAAGTGCGAGCAAGTCCCTGACGAGGTGGGAGACCTCGGCCCCACAACTGGTCAGCAGTATAGCCTTGCGCTTCTCCGCCGATGTGTCCGTCTCACCTGCCAGGTCGTTTGCCACGAAATACAGCTCGAGCCTTTCCGTGAACGCATCCCAATCATCACCCTCTGCGAAGTCTTTCAGTGTGCCAAAGGTAGCCATAATCGTGTGAAAGTCTGTATTCTCGTCACCAGTTATTATGTCTGAATGACTCCACGAGGCAATGTGTTGTACTCAAACTATAGTGACCTTGGTCCTTTATTCGTAACTCCAGAGTGAGGCAGCCGCATGGTGGCTCCCCTTTTATACAGCCCCTGCCACCAGGGCAGGAAACCCCGTTCTCCACCAGTTGCACCCTCTAGTGGTGCCAGCATGTATAGACACTGTGTAAACCTTATTGATAGTACATCAGGTAAACAAGTCTCCATCTCATGCAACTATACAATGATTACACAGAGAGCATATCTATAGTCTGCATATATAACAGGGAACCTGGGCTTTATAAATAGAGGCATAGAGTACAAAAAGTTATGATGAACTTTTATAAAACACTGGGGTTCTGCCAATTCTGGGCACCACAATTTAGAATGTCAAGGCCTTAGAGAGGGTGCAGAGGAGATTTACCAGAATGGTATCAGGGATGAAAGACTTCAGTTATGCGGAGAGACTGAAGAAGTTGGGCTTGTTCTTCTTAGAGCAGAGAAGGGTAAGGGGAGATTTGATAGAGGTGATCAAAATCATGAAGGGTTTTGATCGAGTAAATAAAGAGAAACTGTTCCTGTTATATATATGGACTTGAATTTACTCTGTACAGCCACCAGAGGGCTCACTCCCCTTGGGAGCACAGTATTTAAGAAGGCTTCACAAGTTGGAGAGGCATTCTGGAGACCTGCAATAAAAGACTACGGTCACACTTTACTTTGAGCGCACAGTGTTCAGTCTGACTCTTTCTCCATACACAACAACTGGCGATGAGATACAGATAGTGAATCCAAAGATGCAGACAGCAGTGGGCATCCTGGAGAAATTTTCGGAGGGAGATGATTGGGAAAGATTTGTGGAGCGACTCGACCAACACTTCGTGGCCAACGAGCTAGATGGGGAAGAGATTGCTGCCAAACGTAGAGCGATCCTCCTCACCGTCTGTGGGGCACCAACATATGGCCTCATGAAGAATCTGCTCACTCCAGCGAAACCCACGGAGAAATCGTACAATGATTAGTGCACACTGGTCTGAGAGCATTTGAACCTGAAGGAAAGCGTTCTGATGGCGAGATACCGGTTCTACACCTACAAAAGGTCTGAAGGCCAGGAAGTGGCGAGTTATGTCGCCAAGCTGAGACGCTTTGCAGGACATTGCGAATTTGAAGGACATTTGGAGCACATGCTCAGAGACTTTTTCGTACTTGGTATTGTCGTGTTCTCAACTCTAGAATATATTCACACGAGGCATATACTGCAGACAAGGTCATTCATGACCTGCACCTTTATTCCCCGGGCCAAGGAGTGCTGAGCCTGCTTGGAACCGCCCTTTAAGTACCTGGCTGACCAGGTAAGGAGTATCTCCCACAAGTTCACCCCCTGTGGTCAAGGTGTGTATTTCACAGTTGTATACAGTGTACAGTGTTGTTACATATTGGTTATAGTTATCTGAAGGTTACAAACATGACATCACCTCCCCCCCAATTTCTTTGGGTCAAAGATTGAGTCTTTCAGGCGGTCGACCCTCTCTCGTGGAGCGCCGCAGTTGTGGCTCTGGTGGTTGAGCCGTAGTATGCGTCTCTGTGGCCTGAGTTGGTTCCGGCCTGTCCGGGCTGGCCGCAGGGACTGTGCATGCTGTTGAATGTCCTTGTTGCTCGTTCACTGGCAGTGGTGTGGCTGACATCCCATGGTCTATTTCAGGTTCCACAGTTCCATGCTGAACCTTTTCTTTACCTGGTCCAGATGTTTGTGGCATATCTGCCCATTGTTTAGTCTGACCACTATGACCCTATTTCCCTCTTTACCAATTACGGTGCCCTCAAGCCACTTGGGTCCGAGTGCATGGTTAAGCACAAATACCGGGTCATCCATTTCTATACACCTCCCCCTTGAGTTTCGATCATGGCACTCGGTTTGGGACTGCCGCTTGCCCTCAACAATATCTGCCAGGCTCGGGTGAATGAGGGACAGCCGCGTTTTGAGCGTGCGTTTCATGAGGAGTTCTGCTGGCGGGACTCCCGTGAGCGAGTGCGGGCGGGACTTATAGGCCAGCAGGAGGCGCGATAGGCGGTACTGAAGAGTAGGTCCCTGGATACAGAGCATGCCTTGTTTTATGACTTGGACCGCACGTTTTGCCTGGCCAATAGAAGCCAGCTTGAACGGCGCCGTCCGGACGTGTTTAATGCCATTACCCGACATAAACTCCTGGAATTCATGGCTGGTGAAACATGGGCCATTTTCACTGACCAGAATGATCGGCAAGCCATGGGTTGCGAAAACCGTGCACAGACTCTCCATGGATGGATGTCGTGCACGAGTTTAATATGATGCACTCGATCCATTTCGAATATGCATCGACTACAATCAAGAACATTTTTCCCATGAACGGCTCCGCATAGTCCACGTGGATGCGTGACCATGGCCTGGTGGGCCAGGGCCACAGGCTGAGTGGGGCCTCCCTGGGGGCATTGCCCAGCTGGGCACACGTCGTGCACCTGCGAACCCAGTGTTCCAGGTCTGAGTCAATCCCTGGCCACCATACATGTGACCGGACAATGGCCTTCTTTAGCACAATGCCAGGGTGCTCGCTGTGGAGTTCCCTGATGAACGCTTTCCTTCCTTTCTGGGGCATAACTACTCGGCTGCCCCATAGTAGGCAGTCGGCTTGGATGGAGAGCTCATCCATCCGTCTCTGAAATGGTCTGACCTCCTCGGGGGACGCCCCGTGTGCGGGCGCCCAATCCCCAGTCAGGACATATTTCTTTATCATGGATAGGAGGGGGTCCCTGTTGGTCCAGAGTTTGATCTGGCGGGCTGTGATGGGGGAGCCCGCAGTGTCAAAAACCTCAACGGCCATGACCATCTCAGCGATTTGCTCCGCTGCCCCCTCGGTGGTGGCCAGTGGAAGCCTGCTGAGCGCGTCAGCGCAATTTTCGGTGCCTGGCCGGTGCCGTATGGTGTAGTTATACACAGCCAGCATGAGAGCCCATCGCTGTATGTGAGCTGACGCATTGGCATTGACAGCCTTGCTGTCGGACAACAGGGATGATAACGGCTTGTGATCCGTTTCTAACTCGAACGGTCTGCCGAAAAGATACTGGTGCATCTTTTTCACACCGTAAACGCAAGCGAGTGCTTCCTTTTCGACCATGCCGTACCCACGCTCTGCCTGGGAGAGCGACCTGGAGGCATAAGCCACCGGTTGTAGTCGGCCGTCGTCATTTCCCTGCTGCAACACACACCCAACCCCGTATGATGATGCATCGCATGTTAAAACTAGTTTTTTACAGGGGTCATACAAAGTCAACAGTTTGTTGGAACAAAGCAGGTTCCGCGCCCTGTTGAAAGCCCGTTCCTGACAGTCCCCCCAGAACCAGTCACAACCCTTACGCAGGAGCACATGTAACAGCTCCAACAATGTGCTTAAGTTCGGCAGGAAGTTCCCGAAATAGTTCAAAAGTCCCAGGAACGATCGCAACTCCGATGTGTTGCCAGGCCTGGGCGCTCGACGGATCGCCTCCGTTTTGGATTCAGTAGGTCGGATCCCGTCTGCGGCAACCCTCCTGCCCAAAAACTCAACCTCTGAGGCCAAAAACACACACTTGGCCTTTTTCAGCCGCAGGCCTACCCGGTCCAGGTTGTGGAGGTGTTCCTAAGTGTCTCGACCCGTTGTTAGGATGTCGTCTTGGAATATGATTATGCCGGAAATGGATTTGAGCAAGCTTTCCATGTTCCTCTGGAAGATTGCGGCCGCTGAACGAAAGCCAAACGGACACCTGTTGTAGATGAATAATCCCTTGTGTGTCGTGATGGTGGTCAGAAGCTTGGATTCTTCAGCCAGTTCCTGAGTCATGTAGGCCGAGGTGAGGTCCAACTTAGTGAACAGCTTGCCACCTGCCAACATGGCAAAAAGGTCCTCCGCTCTTGGGAGCGGGTATTGGTCCTGCAGTGACACTCGGTTGATGGTGGCTTTGTAGTCGCCGCAGATCCTGACCGAGCTATCCGCTTTAAGGACAGGAACGGTGGGACTTGCCCAGTCACTGAATTCAACGGGCGAAATTATGCCCTCTCTGAGCAGCCTGTCTAATTCACTCTCAATTTTATCACGCATCGCATACGGCACCACTCTGGCTTTGTGATGCACTGGTCTGGCATCTGGAGTGATGTGTATCACTACTTTGGTGCCCTTGAACGTTCTGACACCGGGTTGAAACAGTGACCCGAATTTTTGTAGGACCTACGAGCATGAACTTCGCTCCACAGACGAAATGGTGTGCACATCTCTCCATTTCCAGTTCATCTCAGCTAGCCAGCTCCTTCCCAAAAGCGCAGGGCCATTTCCAGGAACAATCCAGAGTGGCAGGCGGTTCTGTGATCCATTGTGTGTTACCACCAGGTTTGCACTGCCCAGCACTGGGATGATTTCTCTGGTGTACGTGCGTAGCTGCGTGTCAATGCGTTCCAGTTTGGGCCTGCTAGCTCTGTGTGGCCATAGTCTCTCAAATTGTTGGACGCTCATAAGGGACTGGCTGGCTCTCGTATCCAGCTCCATGTGCACCAGGATGCCATTCAATAAAATTTTCATCATCATGGGTGGCGTTTTAGTGCATGAGCTGCGGACGTCAGCCACATGAATCCTCTGAACGTCGGCATCCATGGCTTGGCCCCAGGCATCATCCTGCATTGCAGATCCCTCGTCTGATTCCTCTGTTTCATAGATTAGCCTCGCTGCAGCCTTTCGGCACATTCTAGCCAAATGTCCTCTGGCTTTACAATTCCTGCAGGTGAACTGCTGGAACTTGCAGCTTTTAGCAGTATGTCTACCCCCGCATCTCCAGCATTGGCTGAAATTGTTGTTCATAAAGGGGCTGTATCAGGCATTCCTCTCTGATTGTCCCCTTGGTTGTTTCTAAGCACTCTGGTGGTGGGTGTCAATTGTCCCATCACGAGACGCATTGTTCCTCTTGATGGCGTGAACTGCCGATCCTCCTGCCATTGTCTCTGTTGCTGTCCCACCCTAGAGCCTGTTGCTGCCTGGGCGGTGTCAAATTGTCCTTGCCTGCCTGCCTGGGCGGTGTCGAATTGCCCTTGCCTGCCTGCCTGAGCGGTGTCGAATTGCCCTTGCCTGCCTGCGGGGTTCTGTATCACTTTTACAACATTAACTCCCTGGTTCATCACAACGTTAAAACCAGGGCTGCTTGCGTAAATTATCTTGGTCTCCTCTTCCCCAGCCAAGAAGGTCTGAGCTATCAAAGCTGTCCTTTCCAAAGTCAAGTCCTTGTCCTCAATAAGCTTCCTGAAAATACCGGCATGACTAATGCCCTCAATGAAAAAATCCCTTAACATCTCCCCCCTGCAGGCATCTGTGAACTTACAGAAGCTGGCCGGCCAAGCGCCTCAGGTCTGCAACGAAGTCCGAGATGCTTTGCCCTTCGCGACGCCGGTGTGTGTAGAACCGGTGCCGAGCCATGTGTACGCTGCTTGCTGGTTTCAGATGTTCGCTGATCAGCTGGCTGAGCTCTCCGAAAGACTTGTCGGCCGGCTTGAGAGGTGCAAGCAGGTCTTTCATCAGCGCGTACGTTTTTGTCCCACAGCTGGTCAGTAGATGCGCCCTCCGCTTGTCAGCCGCTTCCACTCCCAGCCAGTCCTTTGTGACAAAGGTCTGCTGGAGTCGCTCCACAAAATCGTCCCAGTCCTCACCCACACAGTAATGTTCCTCTGTGCTACCGGTGGCCATCCTTGTGGTTCAGTGATTCCCGTTTCTCGTCGCCAGATGTAGAGTTCTCAACTCTAGAACATATTCACACGAGGCATATACTGCAGACAAGGTCACTCATGACCTGCACCTTTATTCCCCGGACCAAGGAATGCTGAGCCTGCGTGGAACTTCCCTTTAAGTACCTGGCTGACCAGGTAAGGAGTGTCTCCCACAAATTCAACCCCTGTGGTCAAGGTGTGTATTTCACAGTTGTATACAGTGTACAGTGTTGTTACATATTGGTTACAGTTATGTGAAAGTTACAAACATGACAGGTATTCGCCACAAAACCATACTTCACAAGCTTTGACTGTAGAGACCCCAACCTTGAGTAAAGCCATAGCGATAGCCCAGGCATTCATTGCCACCAGTGACAATACGAAGCAAATCTCTCAGCATACAATTGCTGCTACAAGTACTGTGAACAAAGTGATGTTGTTTTCGAATCATAATGTACAGGGCAGATCACACATACCTTCAGCTACACGTCCGCAGATGTCTCAGAGTCCACCATCAAGGGTGATGAGTGCAAGGCCATTAACACCTTGTTGGCGCTGCGGGGGTGATCATCGTTTCCATTCATGCCGATTCAAAGGATACGTTTGCAAGGGCTGTGGAACAATGAGTGTGCAGGCAAGCTGCTAAGCCTGTTCAACCTGCAAACCACCACATTGCAGAGGAGGACAGATCCACGGAGGGTCACTATGAGCCAGAGCCTCAGATAGAGGAGGCAGGGGTTCATGGGGTGCACACATTTCCCACGAATTGTCCCCCGATAATGCTGAATGTTGAACTAAATGGACTCCTGGTGTCAATGGAGCTGGACACGGGCACGAGGAAGTCCATCATGGGCAAAAAGACTTTCGAAAGTTTGTGGTACAATAAGGCCTCAAGGCCAGTCTAAACTCCAGTTCGCACGAGACTAAGAACTTACATTAAAGAACTGATTCCTGTCATCGGCAGTGCTACCGTAAAAGTCTCCTACGATGGAGCGGTGCACAAGCTACCAATCTGGGTGGTACTGGGCGATGATCCCACGCTGCTCGGCAGGAGCTGGCTGGGAAAGATACGCTGGAACTGGGACGACGTCCGAGCGTTATCGCCCACTGACGACACTTCGTGTGCCTAGGTCTTAAACAAATATCCTTCGCAGTTCGAATCAGGCATCGTGAAATTCCAAGGAGCAAAAGTGAAGATCCATCTCATTCTGGAGCCGTGACTCATCCATCACAAGGTGAGAGCAGTACCGTACATGATGAGAGAAAGGGTAGAGATCGAGCTAGACCGGCTGCAAAGAGAGGGCATCATTTCACCGATCGAGTTCAGCGAGTGGGCCAGTCCTATTGTCCCAGTCCTCAAGGGAGACGGCACCCTCAAAATCTGTGGCGATTACAAAGTAACTATTAATCCTTTCACCCTGCAGGACCAATACCCACTACCAAAAGCCGACGACCTCTTTGCAACACTGGCAGGAGGAAAGACGTTCACGAAGCTGGATCTGACTTCAACCTACATGACGCAGGAACTGGAGGAATCATCAAAGGCCCTCACCTGCATCAACATGCACAAAGGTCTTTTTGTTTATAACAGATGCCCGTTGGGAATCCGATCAGCGGTGGCGATCTTCCAGAGAAACATGGAAAGTATACTGAAGTCGGTCCCGCACATCGTGGTCTTACAGGATGACATCTTGGTCACAGGTTGGAACACAGTCGAGCACCTGCAGAACCTGGAGGAGGTTCTTAGTCGACTCAACCGCGTGGGGCTCAGGTTAAAACACTTGAAGTGCGTTTTCCTGGCGCCTGAAGTGGGGTTCATGGGAAGGAGGATTGCAGCGGACGGCATCAGGCCCACCAACGCAAAGACAGAGGCAATCGAGAACACACCGAGGCCACAGAACGTGACGGAGCTGCGGTCGTTTCTGGGACTCCTGAACTACATTGGTAACTTCTTACCGGGTCTCAGCACACTGTTAGAACCACTGCATGTCTTACTACGAAAAGCGGGTGAACGGGTTTGGGGCAAAAGCCAAGAAAATGCCTTTGTAAAAGCGAGAAAATTGTTATGCACAAAAAAATTGCTTGTGTTGTATGATCCATGTAAGCGTTTGGTACTAGCATGTGATGCGTCGTCATATGGCGTCGGGTGTGTATTGCAACAAGCTAATGATTTCAGGAAACTGCAACTGGTTGCTTGTGCATCCAGGAGTCTGTCCAAGGCCGAGAGAGCCTACAGCATGATTGAAAAAGAAGCGTTAAATGCATCAATACCTGTTTGGGCTAAAATTCGAATTGGAAACTGACCATAAGCCACATATATCCCTGTTTTCCAAGAGTAAAGGGATAAATACCAACGCATCGGCCCGCATCCAGAGATGGGCGATCACGTTGTCTGCATACAACTATGCCATCCGCCACAGGCCAGGCACAGAAAACTGCGCTGATACTCTCAGTAGGCTGCCATTGCCCACCACGGGGTGGAATTGGCACAGCCCGCAGATCTAGCCGTGGTTATGGAAGCAATTGAGAGTGAGCAATCACCCGTCACTGCCCGGCAGATCAAAACCTGGACAAGCCAGGACCCCTTATTATCTCTAGTCAAAAGCTGTGTGCTTCACGGGAGCTGGTCCAGTGTCCCAGTGGAAATGCAGGAAGAGATAAAGCCGTTCCAGCGGTGTAAAGATGAAATGTCTATATAGGCAGACTGCCTTCTGTGGGGCAGTCGAGTAGTGGTCCCCAAGAAGGGCAGAGACACCTTCATCAATGACCTCCACAGTACCCACCCAGGCATCATAATGATGAAAGCGATAGCCAGGTCCCACGTGTGGTGGCCCGGTATCGATGTGGACTTAGAGTCCTGCATTCACAGATGTAATATATGCTCGCAGTTAAGCAATGTACCCAGGGAGACGCCGCTAAGCTTATGGTTTAGGCCCTCCAAACTTTGGTCTAGGGTACACATCGACTATGCAGGCCCGTTCTTGGGTAAAATGTTCCTTGTGGTTGTAGGTCGTACTCCAAGTGGATTGAATGTGAGATAATGTCGGCTAGCACATCCGCTGCCACCACTGAAAGCCTGCGGGCCATGTTTGCCACACACGGCTTACCGATGTCCTGGTGAGCGACAACGGGCCATGTTTTACCAGTGCTGAGCTCAAAGAATTCATGACCCGTAACGGGATCAAACATGTCACATCTGCCCCGTTTAAACCAGCGTCCAATGGTCAGGCAGAGAGAGCAAGGCTTGAAGGCTCACTGTAGACTCACCTATCCCGAGTCCTGCTTAGCTACCGCATGAGACCATACTCACTCACTGGGATCCCACCTGCTGAACTGCTCATGAAAAGAGCACTTAAGACAAGGCTCTTGTTAGTTCACCCTGATCTACATGAACAGGTAGAGAGCAGGCGGCTTCAACAAAGTGCACACTATGATAGCGCAAATGTGTCACGCGAGATTGAAGTCAATGATCCTGTATTTGTATTAAATTATGGACAAGGTCCCAAGTAGCTTCCCGGCACTGTCGTGGCCAAAGAGGGGAGCAGGGTGTTTCGGGTCAAACTTTCAAATGGACTCATTCACCGGAAACACTTGGACCAAATCAAACACAGATTCACGGACTACCCTGAGCAACCCACCTTGGACCCTACCTTTTTTGATCCCCCAACACACACCAGTGGCAACCGGCACCACAGTTGACCATGAAGCAGAACCCATCATCCACAGCAGCCCTGCAGGGCCCAACACACCAGGCAGCCCAGCAAGGCCAGCTGCACAGCAACCCAGCAAGGGCCCAACAAATGATTCAACAACACCAGCTTTCACACCGAGACAATCAACCAGGGCAAGAAGGGCCGCAGATCGACTCATATTGTAAATAGTTACACTATTGACTTTGGGAGGGAATGTTGTTATATATGTGGACTTGTATTTACTCTGTACACCCATCAGAGGGCTCATTCCCTGGAGTCCCAAGGGATCCCATAATCCCTTGGGAGCACAGGTATTTAAGAAGGCTTCACAAGTTGGAGAGGCACTCTAGAGACCTGCAATAAAAGACTAAGGTCACACTTTACTTTGAGCGCACAGTGTTCAGTCTGATTCTTTCTCCATACATAAAAGTTCCCACTGACAGAGGACACATGGGTGTCATGGTACATCAGTCATTGAAGATACAGCAGGCAGTTAAGAAAGCAAATGGCATGTTGGCCTTCATAGCGAGGGGATTTGAGTACAGGGGCAGGGAGGTGCTGCTACAGTTGTACAGGGCCTTGATGAGGCCACACCTGGAGAATTGTGTACAGTTTTGGTCTCCTAACTTGAGGAAGGACATTCTTGCTATTGAGGGAGTGCAGCGAAGGTTCACCAGACTGATTCCCGGGATGGCGGGACTGACCTATCAAGAAAGACTGGATCAACTGGGCTTGTATTCACTGGAGTTCAGAAGAATGAGAGGGGACCTCATAGAAACGTTTAAAATTCTGATGGGTTCAGACAGGTTAGATGCAGGAAGAATGTTCCCAATGTTGGGGAAGTCCAGAACCAGGGGACACAGTCTAAGGATAAGGGGGAAGCCATTTAGGACCGAGATGAGGAGGAATTTCTTCACCCAGAGAGTGGTGAACCTGTGGAATTCTCTACCACAGAAAGTTGTTGAGGCCAATTCACTAAATATATTCAAAAAGGAGTTAGATGAAGTCCTTACTACTAGGGGAATCAAGGGGTATGGTGAGAAAGCAGGAATGGGGTACTGAAGTTGCATGTTCAGCCATGAACTCATTGAATGGCGGTACAGGCTAGAAGGGCCGAATGGCCTACTCCTGCACCTATTTTCTATGTTTCTAACCAGGGGTCACAGTCTAAGGATAAGGGGTAAGCCATTTAGGACTGAGATGAGGAGAAGCTTCTTCACCCAGAGAATGGTGAACCTGTGGAATTCTCTACCACAGAAAGTTGTTGAGGCCAATTCACTAAATATATTCAAAAAGGAGTTAGATGAAGTCCTTACTACTAGGGGGATCAAGGGGTATGGCGAGAAAGCAGGAATGGGGTACTGAAGTTGCATGTTCAGCCATGAACTCATTGAATGGCGGTGCAGGCTAGAAGGGCCAAATGGCCTACTCCTGCACCTATTTTCTATGTTTCTATGTTTCTATGTTTCTACAAGAGGACACAGATTTAAGGAAATTGGCAAAACAACCAGAGGTGACGGGAGGAAAAAACATTTTTACGCAGCGAGTTGTTGTGATCTGGAACGCACTGCCTGAAAGGGCGGTGGAAGCAGATTCAACAGTAACTTTCAAAAGAGAATTGGATAAATACTTGAAGGGAAAAAAAATTGCTTGGCTATGGGGAAAGAGCTGGGCGAGTGGGACTAATTGGATCACTCTTTCAAAGAGCCGGCACAGGCACGATGGGCCGAATGGCCTCCTTCTGTGCTGTAAGATTCTATGAATCTAACTGTCTAATTCTTTGCTGAATTCAGGGACAAGCAGGAATCGGACTCCCAGGCCCCCATGGACTTCCAGGCGCTCCAGGTTTTGATGGAATACAAGGAACTAAAGGTGACCCAGGGCTCTCTGGCATACCTGGAGGACCCGGTCGCCCGGGCTTACCTGGCCTGCCAGGTGAAAAAGGTAAGCAAAAAGTCAACTTCCAAAGGAAGTTACAAAGAATGGACTTCAAATTTACCTTTAAAATGCGAGTTAGAAAGCAAACTAGGATTGCATTTCTGCAGCTCCTTTCAGCACCTCTGGACATCCCAAAATGCTTCACAGCCAATCAGGTACTTTTTTTCTTTACGAATTGTAGTCACTGCTTTAATTGAGGGAAGACGCTAGCCACAGTTAGCGAGCGATGCACAGGTTGATAAAGGGCAAGACCTCACCAGCAACCATTCCATGTCGTAAAATAGCAACACACTGCCCACAGGTGTCAGATCTGGGTTGGCAGTCGACGAGTTTCCCCAGTTCTCTGGCGCGTACTTAAAAATTAACTCCCAGTCAAATTGTTTTTTTGTTAAATTACAAAGCTTGAAAAATTTATTTTTAATCCCTGGTAGGTACTTCACAAATCTGCGTGTTGTTAATGTATGATCCTTAAGACATGAGATTGCACCAGAGGTGCAATTTCCACATTTGCTCTCCTGTTGTGGAGTTTCGCAATATTTGGATATTAACAAATTGGGATCACGCTTCCCCTACAGATAATCACAGGGAAACCGCCCACAGTTTCCTAGCATTCATTTCTAGCAGACGGAGAATTGGAAGTGCGCCTGTAATTTTCCGATATGTACTCCCAGCAGGTAATGCTCCACGTCGGGAGTTGTCCTTAAGAGGATCGTCCTTTTGCTCTTTCAGACAGATGATTCAGAGTTCCTAAATTTTCCTCGTATCGATGGCACAGCATGGGAATTAAGACGAGCACAAACCAAATAAAATGAATTGAATTGAATCTTTGCGGGGGGGGGGGTTGTTGTGTATGCAATAACTGTTAGACTGAGTACTGTTTAACTCCAAGAGTTATGACCTTGGCTCTGCTTTATTAAGGCCCAAAGTGACTAATATACAAAATGGCTGGCATTTTATACTTGAACTGCACACACGTGCATGCAGCCCAATGACCTCCAACAGTGACGCCATCTAGTGGCTGGTGATACCAAAAGTACATACACGACAATACCTTCCTCTGAGATATTAACACAGTCTTTTACAAATTGAGACAGTCTGGTGTTTTACACTCCCGGGTTGACCGTCTCAGTTCAACTCCAGCCTTGGGTGAGTGTTCAGAGTCTGTTGTGACTGGTGGCTGGGTGGCTGACCTGGTGGGAGTGGCAATGGCCATGTCAGGGATTGAAAATCCATTTTCATTGAACATGTCAGTGATTGACAGTCCCGATTCACTGATGACCACTGAGTCCTCTGATGACTGGGGGTAGGTTGGTTGGTCGTCGATTGTCTCTTCTTCTGACTGTTCCGGTTCGTCTGATTGCCGCAGCTTTGTCTGATCCATATGTTTCCTGCATGTTTGCCCATTTTTGAGATTGACAATAAATACTCTGTTGCCCTCCTTCATCATGACAGTACCAGCGATCCACTTGGGACCCTGACCATAAATCAGAACATATATTGGATCGTTTACAGAAATATCGTGTGACACAGCTGCACGATCGTGATACCCTTGCTGACTTTGTTTTCTATATTCAACATGATTATTCAAGTCAGGGTGTACAAGAGATATCTTGGTCTTAAGACCTCTCTTCATCATTAGTTCAGCGGGCGAAACCCCGGTAAGGGTGTGTGGTCTTGTCCTGTAACTCAGCAGTATGCATGACAGGCGGGTCTGCAGTGACCCTTGGGTTACTCGCTTCATGCTCTTCTTTATGATTTGGACAGCACGTTCTGCTTGCCCATTGCAGGCAGGTTTGAATGGTGCTGACCTTACATGTTTAATACCATTGAGTTTCATGAACTCTTGAAACTCCTGACTGGTGCAGCACGATCCGTTGTCGCTAACAACGATGTCAGGTAGACCATGTGTCCGAACATGACACTGAGATTCTCAATGGTAGCTTATGGATGTGCTGGATGACACGATTATACACTCTATCCACTTCAAATATGCATCCACCACAACTAAAACTATCTTCTGCAAAGGGACCTGCAAAGTCTATGTGGATCCTGGACCATGATTTGGACAGCCACGACCACAGACTCAGCGGCAATTCCGCTGGTGCTTTGCTGAGTTGCATGCAAGTGTTGCACTGATGCACACATGATTCTTGCTCAGAGTCAATTCCCGGCCACCATACATGAGACCTGGCGATGGCTTTCATCATTATGATGCTGGGATGTGTGCTATGTAGCTCACGCACAAATTTCTCTCTCCCTTTCTTGGGCATAACAACACGATTGCCCCACAGTATACAATCTGACTGAACAGACAGTTCGTCTTTGCGACAAATGTAAGATTTGGTCTCCTCGCACATTTGCTTGGATATGGCAGACCAATGACCTTTGAGGATGCAATTCTTCACCACCGATAAAATCGGGTCCTGGCTGGTCCAGGTCTTAACTTGTTGAGCCATGACAGGGGTTCCTTCACTCTCAAAAGCATCCATAACTAACAATAGGTCCTCCGGTTGTGGCGTTTCCACTTCCGGTGTGGGCAATGGCAGACGGCTCAAAGCATCGGCACAATTCTCGGTGCCAGGTCTATGGTGAATGAATAATTATAAGCAGATAATGTCAGTGCCCACCTCTGGATGCGGATGAAGCATTGGTATTGATACCTTTGTTTTCAGAGAACAGTGAAATGAGCGGCTTGTGATCTGTCTCCAGTTCAAACTGAAGACCAAACGGGTACTGATGCATCTTTTTAACCCCATACACACAGGCTAGTGCTTCTGTCTCTACTGTGCTGTAGGCTCTTTCCGCTTTAGACAAACGTTTTGAAGCATACGCGACTGGTTGAAGTTTACCAAAATCATTAGCTTTTTGGAGTACGCAACCAATTCCATATGACGAATCATCACAGGCCAATACTAAACATTTACATGTGTCATAATGTACCAGCAGCTTGTTAGAGCAAAGCAGATTAGTGGTTTCCCAAAAGCTGTCTTGAGACGCACCCCACACCCAGTTGTCGCCTTTTCTTAGCAGCATGTGCAGTGTTTCTAATAAGATGCTCAACTTAGGTAGGAAGTTACTGAAGTAGTTGAGTAGACCCAGGAACGAATGCAGCTCTGTCACATTCTGCGGCTTGGGTGCATTCTTGATGGCCTTGGTTTTCACGTCCGTGGGTCTGATGCCTTCAGCAGCAATTTTTTTCCCCAGGAATTCGATCTTTGGTGCCATAAAGACGCACTTCGAACGTTTCAGTCTGAGTCTCACTTTGTCCAGACGATGTAGAACCTCTTCCAGGTTGTTCAGATGTTCCTCGGAGTCACGACCTGTGATCAGGATGTCATCTTGGAACACGACGGTTCTGGGAACGGATTTCAGTAGACTCTCCATGTTCCTCTGAAATATTTCTGCAGCCGAATGAATTCCAAAAGGGCACCTGTGATAAATAAACAGTCATTTATGCGTGTTAATGCACGTAAGTCTCTTCGACGTCTCAACCAGCTCCTGTGTCATGTAGGCCAACGTCAAGTCCAGTCTGGTGAATGACTTCCCCTCAGCTAGCATTGCAAACAAGTCATCAGCCTTCGGTAACGGGTACTGATCTTGTTTCGAAACCCTGTTGATCATAGCCTTGTAGTCTTCACAGATTCTGATTGTGCCATCACTTTTCAGCACAGGAACAATGGGGCTGACCCATTCATTAAATTCAACTGGTGATATGATCCCTTCACGCTGGAGTCTGTCCAGTTCGATTTTGACCTTCTCCCTCGTCATATACGGAACTTCCCGAGCTTTATGATGGGCGGGTCTTGCATCCGAGTCTACGTGGATCTGCACCTTGGCTCCCATGAAGTTGCCGATGCCTGGTTTGAAGAGCATGGGGAACTTGCTCAGTACTTGGGCACATGTATCTTTCTCCAATGATAACGCCTTGATGTCGTTCCAATCGCATCTGATTTTTTTTAAGCCAGTTCCTGCCGAACAGCGTGGGGCATTGCCTGGGACAATCCATAGCGGTAACTCATAAACCGCACCGTCAACCGACACTTTAATTGTGGCACTGCCAATCACCGTTATGAGTTCTTTGGTGTACGTGCGCAATTTGGCATTGACTGGACTCAGCCTGGGCCTCACAGCCTTAGTATCCCACAGCTTGTCGAATGCTCTCTGGCTCATTATCGATTGACTCGCCCCCATGTCCAGTTCCATCAATACCGGCACCCCATTAAATTTCTTGTTGATCATTATCAGTTTGCCCTTAGTTAGGAACAATCCATACACTTCCTCCTCTGGTATCTCGGATTGCGTATCCGGATCCGAGCTAGTCTGACTCTTATCCTCCACGTGGTGTGTTGCAGCTCACTTGCTCATCTGCGGACAGTTGCGCTGGAGATGCCCCACTCTCAGACAGCCTTTGCAACTATATTGCTTAAATCGGCACTGCTGGTGCCGGTGATTTCCCCCACATTGCCAACACGGAGAAATCGGATGCATTCCCACTGGCGGACTTTGGGCAGCCACAGGTTTCGCGTACGCAGTCGGGTAGGCCCTGCCATGTGCCGCTCTGCCAAACGCCGAATCAATCATATTTGCAGTACGTGCCGAGTTTCAATTTTTCACTGATATCTGCTTTAGACTTCTATCCGTCATCATGCATGACTGAGCGATTGTGATGGCCCTGTTCAAGTCCACCGTCTCCACCGCCTGTAGTTTACTCAGGATCACCTCGTGGTTGATGCCGATTACAAAGAAGTCCTGCAGCATGTCTGCCAACACAGCCCCGAACTTATACTGTCCCACTAGACGTCTCAGGTCGGCAACGAATTCCACCGCCCTCTGAGCGAACATGCGTGTAAAATCTGTATCTCGAGATGATGATATCTTCTTCTGGCTTAAGGTGGTCCTGTATCAGTGTACACAATTCTTCATGCATCTTCTCTGTTAGACTCACAGGCAGGATTAGATTCTTTATCAGACCATAAATTTTTGGACTGCAAACCGTGAGGAACACCACCCGGCACCGATCTGTGTCACTGACTTCCTCCATTTTGTTGGCCACGAAGGACTGGCTCAAACGGCTCACAAAGTCTGCCCAATCTTCTTCTTCCATGAATCGCTCCAACAATCCAATTGTGCTCATTTTTGTATGCAAAGGTTCTTGTTGCCTCGTCACCAAATGTTGTGTATGCAGTAACTGTTAGACTGAGTACTGTTTAACTCCAAGAGATATAACCTTGGCTCTGCTTTATTAAGGCCCAAAGTGACTAATATACAAAATGGCTGGCCTTTTATACTTGGGCTGCACACACGTGCATGCAGCCCAATGGCCTCCAACAGTGACGCCATCCAGTGGCTAGTGATCCCAAAAGTACAGACATCACAGCAGGGAGAGAGCAATTTACTTCACCTAGACTAGGCTTGTATTCACTCGAGTACAGAAGATTAAGGATTGATCTAATTGAGGTGTTTAAAATAATTAAAGGCGTTTATAGGGTAGAGACAGAGAAACAATTTCCTCTGGTGGGGGAATCCAGAACAATAAGGCGTTGTCTTAAAATTAGAGCCAGGCCATTCAGGTATGATGTCAGGAAGCACTTCTTCACACAAAGGGTATTGGAAATCTGGAACTCTCCTCCAAAAGGCTGTTGAGGGTGGGGATCAATTGGAAATTTCAAAACTGAGATTGATAGATTTACGTTTGGTTAAAGGTATTCAGGCCTACAGAACCAAGGCGAGTAGGTGAAGTTAAGATACAGATCAGCCATGACCAATGAGGTGATCAAGGCTTTGTCCCTCAAAGACCTCTGTTGGGTAATCAGGAAGGTGTAAAATTGGTGTTCCACTGTGATCATCTTGTGGATTTATAACAATGGGCTTGAGATGCTTCGGATACCCATTTGGCTCTTTGTTCTTTCAGGTAGCTATGGCCTAGTGGGCATGCAGGGCCCCATGGGACCCCCTGGATCTCCAGGAATTGGTGCGCCAGGACCAATGGGAAAACCAGGACTACAAGGACTACAGGGCCTTCCAGGTACATTCAAGGGACTTCTTAGTAAAACAAAAAGAAAGAACTCGCATCTATACAGCACCTTTCACGACCACTGGACGTCCCAAAATGCTTTACAGCCAATGAAGTACTTTTGGAGTGTAGTCACTGTTGTAATGTAGGAAACGCAGCAGCCAATTTGCGCACAGCAAGCTCCCACAAACAGCAATGTGACAATGACCAGATAATCTGTTTCAGTTATGTTGATTGAGGGATAAATATTGACCCCAGGACACCAGGGAGAAATCCCCTGCTCTTCTTCAAAATGGTGGCCATGGAATCTTTTAGGATTACTTGAGAGCAGACTGGGCCTTAGTTTAGTATCTCATCTGAAAGACAGCCCCTCCGACAGTGCAGCACTCCCTCAGTACTGCCCCTCCAACAATGTTTCAGCCGCCTGAGGAAAAGAGTGTTTGAAGACCAGGCCCTCAAACCTGCCACCAAGCTCATGGTCTACAGGACAGTAGTAATACCCGCTCTCCTGTATGGCTCAGAGACATGGACCATGTACAATAGACACCTCAAGTCACTGCAGAAATCTCACCAGCGATGTCTCTGCAAGATCCTGCAAATCCCCTGGGAGGACAGATGCACAAACATTAGCGTCCTCGTGCAGGCCAACATCCCCAGCATTGAAGCACTGACCCCACTTGATGAGCTCCGCTGTGCAGGCCACATTGTTCGCATGCCAGACACGAGATTCCCAAAGCAAGTGCTCTATTCGGAAACGGGACAAGGACACCCTCAAAGCCTTCCTGATAAAGTGCAACATCCCCACTGACACCTGGGAGTCCCTGGCCAAAGACCGCCCTAAGTGGAGGAAGTGCATCCGGGAGGGCGCTAAGCTCCTCGAGTCTCATCACCGAGAGCATGCAGAAATCAAATGTCCCACCCACCCCTTCCCTCAACCACTATCTGTCCCACCTGTGACAGGGATTGTGCTTCTCATATTGGACTGTTCAGTCACCTAAGGACTCATTTTTAGAGTGGAAGCAAGTCTTCCTCGATTCCGAGGCACTGCCTATGATGCTGATGCTCCCTCAGTACTGCCCTTCTGACAGTTCAGCGCTCCCTCAGCGCTGCACTGACAGTGTCAGTCTAGATTTTAAAGAAAGGATAAGGAAAGGAATAATATAACGAGGACAGGGAAATGGGATTTAGTGTGAATAACTCACATTGGATCGGCAGTAATGGGCTGTAATTTCTACAATTCTTTAAGTGAAACACTTTTAATTTTTTCCTGTGCAAAACAACCAACAATTCAGTGTTTCAATGTTTATATATATATTATAATTGTTCTTTTTATAATGCAGGATTCTTGGGACCACCAGGAGCGAAGGGTGACCCTGGCCTCCCAGGCCTGGACATTCCAGGTCCACAGGGAGAGAAGGGTAAACAAGGACTCAAAGGTCACCCTGGACCCACAGGTTACCCAGGCCCAATTGGGCAACCAGGCAGAGATGGCCCTACAGGGTTACAAGGTAAGCTATTGTTTGCAAAACACTTTCCTTTGTTAATCATTGTTACAATTCCCAGGAATGCTAGCTCAAAATTCAACCTGGTCCAAAATCACAGAAACTTAAAGCACAGAGGGAGGCCATTCGGCCCATCGTGCCTGTGCCGGCTCTGTGAAAGAGCGATCCAATTAGTCCCATTTTCCCTACAAATTTTAGCCCTTAAAGTATTTATCCAATTCCCTTTTGAAAGTTACTACTGAATCTGCTTCCGCCACCCTTTCAGGCAGCACATTCCAGATCACAACATCCAGATCACTGCATAAAAAAAATTCTTCTCATCTCCAACTCTGGTTCTTTTGTCAATTAAATTAAATCTGTACGCTCCTAAAAGTGGAAACAGTTTACATAAGAACATAAGAAAGAGGAGCAGGAGTAGGCCATAAGGCCCCTCGAGCCTGCTCCGCCATTCAATAAGATCATGGATGTTCTGATCATGGACTCAGCTCCACTTCCCTGCCCACTCCCCATAACCCCTTATCCCCTTATCATTTAAGAAACTGTCTATTTCTGTCGTAATTTTATTTAATGTCCCAGCTTCCACAGCTCTCTGAGGCAGCGAATTCCACAGATTCAAAACCCTCTGAGAGAAGAAATTTCTTCTCATCTCAATTCTAAATGGGCAGCACCTTATTCTAAGATCATGCCCTCTAGTTCTAGTCTCCCCCATCAGTGGAAACATCCTCTCTGCATCCACCTTGTCAAGTCCGCTCATAATCTTACACCTTTCGATAAGATCACCTGGCATTCTTCTGAATTCCAATGAGTAGAGGCCCAACCTACTCAACCTTTCCTCATAAGTCAACCCACTCATCCCTGGAATCAACCGAGTGAACCTTCTCTGACTGCCTCCACAGCAAGTATATCCTTTCGTAAATATGGAAACCAAAACTGCACGCACCAATACCTTATATAGCTGTAGCAAGAACTTCCCTGCTTTTATACTCCATCCCCTTTGCAAGAAAGGCCAAGATTCCATTGGCCATCCTGATCACTTGCTGTACCTGCATACTATTCATTTTGTGTTTCATGCACAAGTACCCCAGGTCCCGCTGTACTGCAGCACTTTGCAATCTATCTCCATTTCTTTTTGATTTTTTCTGCCAAAGTGCATGACCTCACTTTCCAACATTATACTCCATCTGCCAAATTCTTGCCCACTCACTTAGTCTGCCTATGTCCTCCTGCAGCCTCTTTATGTCCTCCTCACACATTACCCTTCCTCCCATCTTTGTATCATCAGCAAACTTGGCTACGTTACACTCAGTTCCCCTCTTCCAAGTCGTTAATATAGATTGTAAATAGTTGGGGTCCTAGCACTGATCCCTGCGGCACCCCACTCGTTACTGGTTGCCAACCAGAGAATGAACCATTTATCCCGACTCTCTGTTTTCTGTTAGTTAACCAATCCTCTATCCATGCTAATATATTACCCCCAACCCTGTGAACTTTTATCTTGTGCAGTAACCTTTTATGTGGCACCTTATCGAACGCCTTCTGGAAGTCCAAATACACCACATCCACTGGTTCCCCTTTATCCACCCTGTTCGTTACATCCTCAAAGAATTCCAGCAAATTTGTCAAACATGACTCCCCCTTCATAAATCCATGCTGACTTTGCTTGACCAAATTTTGCTTTTCCAAATGTCCTGTTACTGCTTCTTTAATAATGGGCTCCAACATTTTCCCAACCACAGATGTTAGGCTAACTGGTCTATAGTTTCCTGCTTTTTGTCTGCCTCCTTTTTTGAATAGGGGTGTTACATTTGCAGTTTTCAAATCTGCTGGGACCTCCCCAGAATCCAGGGAATTTTGGTAAATTACAACCAATGCCAAGGCTACCCATCTACCCTATCAAAACCCCTCATAATTTTGAAAATCTCTATTAAATCTCCACTTAACTTTCTCTGCTCTAAGGAGAACAATCCCAGCTTCTCCAGTCTCTCCACATAATTAAATCCCTCATTCCTGGTACCATTCCAGTAAATCTCCTCTGCACCCTCTCCAAAGTCTTGACTTCCTTCCTAATGCGCGGTGCCAAGAATTGGGACACAATACATCAGCCGGGGCCTAACCGCTGGTTTATAAAGTTCTTGCTTTTATATTCTATTCGATTCCTCTATTAATAAAGCCAAGGATCCCGTATGCTTTATTAACAGCCTTATCGACTTGTTCTGTAGACTTCAAAGATTTTTGTCCGTGAATCCCCGGGTTACTTTGCCCATGCACAATCTTTAAAATTGTACTATTTAGTTAATATTGTCTCTCCTTGTCCCTCCTTCCGAAATGATCAGATTTTAAATGAAGAGTTCTTGTGCAATGTTTGATCGACCTGTCAACCAACTGTTAATTGCAACAAATGTGCTTTGATACATGAGTGAGACAAAGACAGGAACCCAGAACAGCTCAGTCCCTGCTCTTTTTCACCAAACCACTTTGATTTTTTGGGTAATCTACTCATTCGTTACAATGAGTAAAATAACCGCTAGCAACGGGTTAAACCCAACACCAGGAGTGCAAGTTTGTAAAATGAAGCATTGCCAGCCTTGACATTGGTGTGAAGGATTCCCAGCTTCACACTGATGCTAAAGCTGTGTAGTGTGAGTCCCCGATGAATCTGGATCAAAGGGAGTCTCAATCCACATTATTCTGGTGTCAGACCTGCCTGTCTCTGGATTACACAGTTGTACCATGGGTGTGAAATGAGACTCCTTCCGTCTAATACTAAACGTTGGTTGCCGTGTGCCAACTCCTGTAACTGACACAGTTTGAATTCACAGGCTAGAATCTCGACTTTTTTTGCATACTTAACAGCTGAAATGATGTATAACGCCTATATAGCGGCCATTTTGGCACAAAATGGAAACTGGCGGGCATTTTTCGGAAACTTATCACCAAGCGTTACTTTCCCCATGTGCTTAACGGCAAGAAAAAATATTACCGCCCGGCCACTTTTTTGGGGCGGAATCAGCAGAATGGGTGGCTTCAACGCCCATAATATCACCCAGTGTTATATTCCATGCGGAATTAATGGTGAGATTCAATATTAACGCCCGCCCACTTTTTTTTGCCGTGAAGAGCATATTTACTGAAACTAGCGTCCATGGAGATCGCCCATTCCTTGTTTGTGAGCAATCGGTGGAAAACAGAGAGCTACTGCAATGGGGCCTGTCCTTTCTCACCCTCTCTTGGTGACCAAACTCGACATGCAGCAGACTCGACATCGCCGAGGGAACGTTCCACTGCATTATGTGCCCAATGTAAGAAGTGACAGACAGATGAAGAGGACCAGACGTTACACCCCCGGCAAGTACAAGGAGAAGCAGTCTTACCTCGACTTGCCCGACACCACATGCCTTCGGAGACTGCCCTTCCACAAAGAGGTTATCAGTGAGCTATGCCAGCTGATAAGGGATGATCTGCAGCCTTCTAGCACCATCAGTACTGCACTGTCCGTCGAGGTCAAAGTCACCACGGCACTGTCGTTCTATGCCTCGGGTTCTTTTTAGGCCACAGCTGGCGATATTTGCGGACTTTCTCAGCATGCCACACATGGCTGCATTAGACAGGTCGATGAAGCCCTGTACACAATCAGGAGGGACTTGGATCAGCTTCCCTATGACCAGGGAGGCACAGAGTGAGAGGGCTCTAGGATTCTCCAGAATTGCAAACTTCTCCAAGGTGCAGGGAGCAATAGACTGTACTCACATCGCGATGTGGGCATCTTTTCAGGATGCTGAGGTTTTCAGGAACCGCAAGGGATTCCATTCCCTGAATGTCCAACTGGTTGTCGACCACCAACAAATTATACTGGCAGTGAATGCTCAATTTCCAGGCAGCATCCATGATGCTCACATCCTGCATGAGAGCACTGTATTTGACTTGTTTAACAATCAGCCACAAGGTCAATGCTGGATGCTTGGTGACAAAGGATATGGCTTCGCCACCTGACTGATGACCCCGCTGTGTGACACCCACACCGAGGCTGAGAGGCGATACAACAAGAGCCACAGAGCAACTCGCAATATCGTGGAGAAAACCATTGGAGTGCTAAAGCAGCGCTTTAGATGCCTAGACCACTCAGGAGGCGAGCTCCAATACCACCCTGAGCAGGTAGCTCAATTCATGATGGTGTGCTCCATGCTACACAACTTGGCTATCAGGAGGGGACAAGAATTGCCTGATGAGTCTGACAGTCCACCTCGCCAGAGAGAGGAAGAGGGGGATGAGGAGGCGGACGCTAATATTGGCACAATCAGGCTCACGCTGAAGCCATGTTCCAGCTCCCCTGTATGAAAGGGCCCATGGTGACATGATAGCTGCAAGAGCCTTACATCAGGAGCTCATCAATGATCGCTTTGCCTGAAAGAACATTGGTGTTATTTACAAGGCTGACACACTGCTGGGTGTGCAGCTCATACATCAATGGTGGGCATCACCTTGGTTTAAGTTGATTGGTTAAGTGTGACTATACCCTTTGATGTTAAGGATTCACCAGTGTGTAATAGTGCAGCCAACTGAGCCAATGTGCTACAAGGTCTTATGAAATAAAAAACATTTAAACCGAAAATTAGTATGAAATCATCAGTATTTCTGTACAAACCAACCCTTCCCCCTCACCCCCCCGCCCCCACTTCTCCTCCAACCTCTACCCCTTCTCCTTCCACTCCTGACTCCAAGCCGCACGGCCAAGGAGGTCCTCAGGTGATGTTTCATTGCGGGGGAGGCAGGGGGGGGGGCGGTGACGGCCGAAGCGTTTCTTGGACGGATAAGGGAGAGGACGGTCCCGAGGTGGGAATGTGCTCCGAGCCAGATAAATCCCCAGGGCGTGATCGTCTGCATCCCAGGGTACTTAAGGAAGTGACCATAGAAATAGTGGATGCATTGGTGATCATTTTCCAACAGTCTATTGACTCTGGATCAGTTCCTATGGACTGGAGGGTAGCTAATGTAACACCACTTTTTAAAAATGAAGGAGCAAGAAAACAGCGAATTATAGACCAGCTAGCCTGACATCAGTAGTGGGGAAAATGTTGGAATCAATTATTAAAGATGAAATAGCAGTGCATTTTGAAAGCAATGACAGGATCGGTCCAAGTCAGCATGGATTTATGAAAGGGAAATCATGCTTGACAAATCTTCTAGAATTTTTTGAGCATGTAACTAGTAGAATGGACAAGGGAGAACCAGTGGATGTGGCGTATTTGGACTTTCAAAAGGCTTTTGACAAGGTCCCACACAAGAGATTGGTGTGCAAAATTAAAGCACATGGTATTGGAGGTAATGTATTGATGTGGATAGAGAACCGGTTGGCAGACAGGAAGCAGAGAGTCGGGATAAATGGGTCCTTTTCAGAATGGCAGGCAGTGACTAGTGGGGTGCCGTGGGGCTCAGTGCTGGGACCCCAGCTATTTACAATATACATTAATGATTAGATGAAGGAATTGAGTGTAATATCTCCAAGTTTGCAGATGACACGAAGCTGGGTGGTGGTGTGAGCTGTGAGGAGGATGCTAAGAGGCTGTAGGTTGATTTGGACAGGTTAGGTGAGTGGGAAAATGCATGGCAGATGCAGTATAATGTGGATAAATGTGAGGTTATCCATGTTGGTGGCAAAAACATGAAGGCAGAATATTATCTGAAAGACGGCAGATTAGGAAAAGGGGAGGTGCAACGAGACCTGGGTGTCATGGTACATCAGTCATTGAAAGTTGCCATGCAGGTACAGCAGGCGCTGTAGAAGGCAAATGGCATGTTGGTCTTCATAGCTAGGGGATTTGAGTATAGGAGCAGGGAGGTCTTACTGCAGTTGTACAGGGCCTTGGTGAGGCCTCACCTCGAATATTGTGTTCAGTTGTGGTCTCCTAATCTGAGGAAGGACGTTCTTTCTATTGAGGGAGTGCAGCGGAGGTTCACCAGACTGATTCCCGGGATGGCAGGACTGACATATGAGGAGAGACTGGATCGACTGGGCCTGTATTCACTGGAGTTTAGAAGAATGAGAGGGGATATCATGGAAACAGGTTAGATACAGGAAGAATGTTCCCCTTACCAGGGGTCACAGTCTAAGGATAAGGGGTAAGCCATTTAGGACTGAGATGAGGAGAAACTTCTTCACTCAGAGAGTTGTTAACCTGTGGAATTCTCTACCGCAGAGAGTTGTTGATGCCAGTTCATTAGATTTATTCAAGAGGGAGTTAGATATGGCCCTTACGGCTAAAGAGATCAAAGGATATGGAGAGAGAGCAGGAAAGGGGTACTGAGGTGAATGATCAGCCATGATCTTATTGAATGGTGGTGCAGGCTCGAAGGGCCGGATGGTCTACTCCTGCACCTATTTTCTATGTTTCTATATTTCTAGAAGCATGATGTTGCTGCTGGCTCTCATGTGAGTTTGGTAATGGGGGTGCGTCACCTTGGGGTGCAGTGCGGCGCTCCAGGACCACTGGGAGCCCTCTGCGACCAGTGTTCCTGGCTACCAGCTCCCGGGCCTCCTCCGTCCCTCCCATGTTATATCTTATTTTGTTGGACAAAAGCTCAGTGCTTAGTGGGCTTTTTGCTGCTGGTAAATCTCCCTCGTGCCTCCCACAACAGCCAGACAAGCACACACCACAGCCACACATGCTTTCAGTGCCTCTGAGCTTCCTCTCTCTCTGTCTCCTCTTCTGCGCATGTCATGATGACCCCTGACCTCCTGAATCGCGGGAATTGAGCGTTGCCATGCCGTTGCTAAGGACGGCCACACTTTACTGCAGAAGGTAAAAAAAATGTAACACTACCGTCCATTTGATATTGATCGCGGTAATGTCCATTTTCAAAAACTAGATATTTTGAGAATGGGCGAGAAGACGGTGATCAGAAAACCCTTTTTTAATGCCCACGTCGGAAATAACGCCCATTTTTGGGCGATAAGCACAAAAGTGGAGGTTGTAGCCCCACGTCTCTTAAGCCCAGTCATCGCTAAGATTATTAAAAAACAAATGTGCTGAGACAGAATAAAAATGGTCTATGTTTTTTTTGATTCGTTGCTAATTGAAGTTTCCCTTCCTTCTGTTTTAACTTCTGATATTCTGATCTATCTCTGCCATTGTAGGTCCCAAAGGAGAAATGGGGGTCATGGGTACCCCTGGGAGTCAAGGTTTCCCGGGTCCTTCAGGGAGTGCAGGAATCCGTGGTCCTAAAGGTCAGTGTTTATACTTTATTGCAAATGTTTCTAGATTGATAGCTATGACGCCCAACATGCTAACTGGAAGTATTTTGGGGATTCTGTGTGCAGCAATGTGAGTTTGTTTCTCAGGGAACGCTCGATTATTAAATATGCAAGACAGAACTTGTATTTATATAGCGTCTTTCATGACCTCAGGATGTCTCAAAGCTTCATTGGGGAGAGGGGAAATGGGGGGTGCGGGGGAAGGGCAAGGAGTTTTGCTGTGGTATTTTGCCCCAGTATCATTGGGCAGAGGGGAGGTGAGGTCGGTGGGGGGGCTGCAGTGAGGGTGGGGAGGTAAGGAAGGGGGGGGAGGAGTTTTGCTGTGGTACTTTGTTCCAGTATTATTGGGGGTAGGTGAGGTAGAGGGTGGGAGGAGCTTTGGGTGGTATTTTGCCTCAGTATCATTGGGGGCAGGGGAGGCAGGGGGGTGGGAGTGGTGAGGAGTTTTTCTATGGTACTTTTCCCCAGTATCATTGGAGGCAGGAGAGGTGGAGGGAGGGGGGGGCGAGGAGTTTTGCTGTGGTATTTTGCCCCAGTATCACTGGGGGCAGGGGAGGTGGAGGGAGGGGCGAGGAGTTTTGCTGTGGTATTTTGCCCCAGTATCACTGGGGGGCAGGGAAGGTGGAGGGGGGGGGGCGAGGAGTTTTGCTGTGGTATTTTGCCCCAGTATCATTGGGCATATGAGGTTCCAGAAACAAAGTCAATCCACTTTCGAACCCCTAGCAACACCTAATGCCAGGGTTTTGAAAGAATCGCTGGTGTTGACCATTGCTGAATGCTTAACTCAGGGAAGTGGGCTGTATACCACACATCACCTCATTTAAAGTATAGTTTAATACACTTAACTCCTTGTAGGCAGGCTGCAGACCCAAACCACGAAGGTTCGTGTATGTTTCCCTCCAACTCCTCCACGCACGCCTGATTTACGCTACATGTGAAAGTCAACCCCCGTGGTACTTAAAAAAAAATTCATTCTGGAGATGTGGGCATCGCTGGCAAGGTTGGCATTTATTGCCCATCCCTAGTTGCCCCTTGAGAAGATGGTGGTGAGCCACTACCTTGAACCGCTGCAGCCGGTGTGGTGAAGGTACTCCCACAGTGCTGTTAGGGAGAGAGTGCCAGCGACAATGAAGAAACGGTGATATATTTCCAAGTTGAGATGGTGTGTGACTTGGAGGGGAACGTGGAGGTGATGGTGTTCCCATGCGCCCACTGCCCTCGGTGAGCATAGAATGAAATCTTTTGAACTGCGTGGTTAGCCAAATGGTCTTTTCTGCCCCTATACATTTCTGCACTAGATTACACCAGATAATGTGGTATTGAAACCATATGGACCACACTTAGATCCCAGATTTAAACAATGAAATGGTTTCAGCTCAGAATAGGAGGTGTTCAGTGGGTCTCACTAATCTAAAGCAAATGAATCAGACAAGTAGTTGCACTGTTGAATAACTGTGGCCAGGATGGAGTTGGTGTGGATTGTGGTATGCGTCGGATCAGCCTACACTGTGTTCACCAGTAAAACCGTTTGTTGACACTCATCACCCCAGCTTCTTGAAGACTGCTCATGTGCAAGAAGTGATAATGAGTCACCATCTGCAGGGGAGCAGTAACGGGGAGGAAAAGCAATAACTGGAAGAGAAACAAAAAAATCCATGTGTGTTTTTAACCACCTTGATGCACTTTACAACGAGGGAGCAGAAGGATTTGAGCGAGCTTTCTTGACTTCAGCAGTTTGTGACATATTGAAGTGTTTTCTCTTGTTAGGTGATCATGGTCTGGCCGGTTTGCTAGGACCTGCTGGAAAACTTGGGGAAAAAGGTATAAAAGGAGAAGCTGGTCTTGTGGGACAACCCGGAGTAATGGACAAAAATGCTATGGAAAAAATGAAAGGCCAGAAAGGAGAACTAGGAGATTCAGGTAAAATAATTAATTTTCTATTTTCCTTGAACACATAACAGCATTGTATTTTGTGTCTGTGTTTCTTTGCTCACATGTGCGTGCATGCGTGCATGTGTGTGTGCCTGCATGCACATGTGCATGATGTATGTGTGTATACATGCATACATGTGCATGTGCATTGTGTGTGTGTGTGTGCATAAGGACAGTAGAGAGAAAGGATCTTGGCTCGGAAGATCAGGAAGTAGAATTAGTATGGGTGGAGATAAGGAATAACAAGGGGCAGAAAACAATGCTGGGAGCAGTATATAGGCCCCCTACCAATGGTTATACCCGTGGACAGAATATTAATCAAGAAATAATATGGGCTTGTAACAAAGGTAATGTAATAATCGTGGGGGACTTTAATCTTCATATACGCTGCACTTATCAAATTGGAAAAGATAGTTTGGAGGACGAGTTCATGGAATGCATTTGGGACAGTTGCCTAGAACAATACATTATGGAAAAAACTAGAGAACAGCCTATTTTAGATCTTGTATTGTATAATGGGGCAGGATTAATTAGTAATCTCATAGTAAAGGATCTTCTGGGGAAGGATGATCATAATATGATAGAATTTCACATTGTGTTCGTGAGTGACTTGCCTAAGTCCGAAACTAGAGTCTTAAACTTAAATGAAGCCAATTACATAGGTATGAGGGTCAAGTTGGCTCAGGTAGATTGGAAAAATAAATTATAAGGTATGGCGGTTGATAAGTAGTGGCTAGCATTTAAAGAAATATTTCATAGTTCTCAACAAAAATACGTTCCATTGAGAAACAAAAACTCCACGGGAATAGTGATCCATCCGAGGCTAACTAAAGAAGTTAAAGATAGCATTAGATCGAAAGAAGAAGTTTATAATGTTGTGAAGAATAACAGTAAGCCTGAGGATTGGGAGAGTTTCAGAAACCAGCAAAGGATGACCAAAAAATTGATAAAAAGGGAAAAAATAGAATATGAGAGAAAACTAGCAAGAAATATAAAAACAAATAGTAAGAGCTTCTACAAGTATGTAAAAAGGAAGAGAGTAGCAAAAGTAAACATTGGTTCCTTAGAGGCTGAGAGAGGAGAAATTATTATGGGGAATAAGGAAACAGCAGAAACGTTAAACAAATATTTTGTATCTGTCTTCACAGTAGAAGACTCAAAAAGCACACCTAAAATGATGGGGAACCCAGGGTCTAATGAAGATGAGGAACAACATAATTAATATAAGTAGAGAAAAAGTACGAGAGAAACTAATGGGACTAAAAACCGACAAATCCCCTGGACCTGACGGTTTACATCCTTGGTTCTAAAAGAGGTGGCTGCAGAGATAGCGGATGTATTGGTTGGGATCTTCCAAAATTCCTAGCGGATTGGAAGGTAGAAAATGTAACCCCGCTATTCAAGAAACGAGGGAGAGAGAAAACAGGGAACTGCAGGCCAATTTGCTCGACATCAGTCGTCGGGAAAATGCTGGAATCCATTTTTAGGTAGATGGTATCAGGGCACTTAGAAAATCATAACATGATTAGGCAGAGTCAATATAGTTTTATGAAAGGGAAATCGTGACAAATTTATTCGAGTTTTTTGAGGATGTAAGTAGCAGGGTAGATAAAGGGGAACCAGTGGATGTAGTATATTTGGATTTCCAAAAGGCATTTGATAAGGAGCCACATAAAAGGTTATTACACAAGATAAGGGCTCATGGGGGTTGGTGGTAATATAGTAGCATAGATAGAGGATTGGTTAACGGACAGAAAACAGGGTAGGCATAAACGAGTCTTTTTTAGATTGGCAGGCTGTAACTAGTGAGGTGCTGCTAGGATCAGTGTTGGGTCCTCAGCTATTCACAATCTATATTAATGACCCAGATGAAGAGACCGAGGGTAATGTATTCAAGTGTGCTGACGATACAAAGTTAGGTGGGACAGTAAGCTGTGAGGAGAACACAAAGCATTTGCAAAAGGATATAAATAGACAAAGTGAGTGGGCAGTAAGGTGGCAGATGGAGCCACATTACTGCCCAATGTAGGGAAATATGAGGTTATTCACTTTGGTAGGAAGAATAGAAAAACAGAATATTTTTTAAATGGTGAGAAACTTTTAAATGTTGGTGTTCAGAGAGATTTATTACAGCGAGCAATAAGGAAGGCAAATGGCATGTTGGCCTTTATTGCAAGGGGGTTGGAGTATAAGCGTAAGGAAGTCTTGCTACAATTGTACAGGATCTTGGTGAGATCACACCTGGAGTACTGTGCACAGTTTTGGTCTCCTTATCTAAGGAAGGATATACTTGCCTTGGAGGCGGTGCAACAAAGATTCACTGGATTGATTCCTGGAATGAGAGGGCTGTCCTATGATGAGCGATTGTGTAGAATGGGCCCATACTCTCTGGAGTTTAGAAAAATGAGAGGTGATTTCATTAAAACATACAAGAGTCTGAGGGGGATTGAAAGGATAGATGCTGAGAGATTGTTTTCCCTGGCTGGAGAATCTAGAACCAGAGGGCATAGTCTTAGGATAAGGGGTAGGCCATTTAAGACCGAATGAGGAGGAACTTCTTCACTCAGAGGTTTGTGAATCTTTGCAATTCTCTGCCCCAGAGGGCTGTGGATGCTGAGTTGTTGAGTATATTCAAGACTGAGATGGATAGATTTTTGGACTCGAGGGGAATCGAGGGATATGGAGATCGAGCGGGAAAGTGAAGTTGAGGTCAAAGATCAGTCATAACCTTATTGAATGGCGGAGCAGGTTCGAGGGGCCGTATGACCTACTCCTGCTCCTAATTCTTATGTCCCATGCGTGTGCGTGATGTGTGTGCATGTGTTTTTGAAATAAATAAAATCTTGTGCATGTACACACTTTGTGAACTTCCTGTTATCATATTTCACAATTCTTCCTCATGTTTTGATGTTAATATTTAATACTGAAATCACCTATGTAAACATGGGGAATAGCGAATCAGCCGCCGGTTTTACACCCGCCCAATTGTCTTTTCCATTGAAGTAATTGATAAATAAATTGGGGAACCCTGACACGTGGCGCCCCGAGAAGTTGGGGATTTTGCTATGGGAGCCACTTCAGATTGGAGAGTCTGTGGGGAACCAGAACTGTGGCAGCGAGGACCCCATGGAACCGGGTAAGCATGGTTAGGTGCTGCCCTCAGACTCCTTTAGCCTTGTGGCTTTCTCCAAGGCTGGTAATCAAGCCTGCAGCTCTGGTATTCTTTCCTCCCCCATCAGCTGGCACAATGCCCAGATAAATGTGATGGCTATTTGTACAGGAAGCTGTGTGTACTTGAGGCATGGTTTGCCTGCCCAGTGTTGGGTTTAGAGAGCGGAGGCAGGAACATCTAAACATCAAAGTGCTCATTCTGCAGGCTTTAGGTGTATTTTGTTTCAAGCAAAGAGAACTGAAACAAAATTGGAAATAAGTGGTTTCTTATTTGGAGGTAAAGAAAGATTTGCATTTATATAGTGCCTTTCACAACCTCATGATTAATCTCCAGAAAACCTGGGGCAAAAATCACAAGGGTATTTTAAAAAGTGTTTTTGTTTACAATTTCTTTGTACACTTTTATTTAGTTATAAAAGATTTGGCGATGAGCATATTTCCTCTGGCTGGGGAGTCTAGAACCAGGGGTCACAGACTCAGGATAAGGGGTCGGCCATTTAGGACTGAGATGAGGAGGAATTTCTTCACTCAAAGGGTGGTGGAACTTTGGAATTCTCTACCCCAGAGAGCTGTGGATGCTCAGTCGTTAAGTATATTCAAGCGTAAGATAGACAGACTTTTCGACTCCTGGGGAATAAAGAGATATGGAGGTAGTGCAGGAAGGTGGATTTGAAGTCGAAGGTCAGCCATAATCTGATTGAATGGCGGAGCAGTCTCGAGGGGCCGTATGGCCTACTCCTGCTTCTATTTCTTATGTTCTTAACAATAGGCTGTTTGACAGGGCGGGACAGTTAGAGGTGGGAGGTCATGTGATGAGACCTCCAGGAATACAGCCAATCCTAGGATAAAGGGACATGGGGACAGGGTGAGCTCACACCATTAGGATTACTGCGCATGTAGAGGATAAACACCAGCAGGCACTGGTTGGGCTGGAGTCTGTTTCCATGTTGTAATTTCTACGTAGCTGCTAGGATAATAGAATCTTACTCAAGGAGGCCATTCAGCCCATCATGCCTGTGCCGGCTCTTTGAAAGAGCTATCCCAATTAGTCACGCTCACCATAGTGTCTGTGGATTACTGTGCGTGGGGAATCACCCCCAGTTACAGCAGGGAGCGGCAGCAGATAGTCAGGTGCACACAGTAACAGCGCACGCCTTCTCATGGAACAGTCCTCTCTAAGATTGAACATTTCGCCGCAGGAAAGCCAGGTTTCCCAGGAACCAAGGGGTATCAAGGTATTCACGGCGATCCCGGGATGCCAGGAAAAGATGGTGAGCCCGGATTACCAGGAAAAGCAGGTAATGAACAAAACAGAACAACAAACAGAATGTGACAGAAATATACTCTGTAAATACATGCTGGAATGACTGGTGAAAATACATGACTCCTTGATTCCCGAGTCTCTCTTCAACTGGTAGAACTAAATGTTAGGAATCTTGCTGTCATTTCCTATCTTTGTTTCAGAGTTCTGGCATATGGAGTTTTCAATGACCCGGAATTTGCGGTTGTAATAACGGCAAAACTGTCGATGCTCACCGTCATTACAACTGTGAATCTGACAGCAACTTCTGGAGTCCGTATAGGCGCAGTTAAACGTGGAAACCCAGAGGTTGCTGTTGGTTATTCCCTGCAGTTGAATTTCCTGGAGCCGGCAATTACTTGAAATCAATGAACTGGTGAAAACATCAGCTTTTACTCACTAATATCACTGTTAAAAACCCACGAAAAAATTAAACCTTGTTCATTAAGGTGTAACTGCATTTTTAATGGCGTATTGAATCATAATTGCTGCTGAACAACCATTCTGGCCTTAAAAAACAAATTTTATATTTGTGAATTATTTAAAGATTCCATGATTTTGAATATAATTATTTTTTTTTGAAGTTGGTTTATATTTCAGCTTCTACCTTAAACCCACATGTATGTCCCAATCTTTATTTCGCTCTCTGTAAAATGAATAAAAAGTGATGGAAAATCAGTGTATTTTACTTCCTGGTTTGCTGTCTGTGAGAATTCAATGTGATTGGCTACTTAGCCAGTTACTAGGCTGATTCCGGAGATGAGGGGGTTACCTTATGATGATAGATTGAGTAGACTGGGTCTTTACTCGTTGGAGTTCAGAAGGATGAGGGGTGATCTTATAGAAACATTTAAAATAATGAAAGGGATAGACAAGATAGAGGCAGAGAGGTTGTTTCCGCTGGTCGGGGAGACTAGAACTAGGGGGCACAGCCTCAAAATACGGGGGAGCCAATTTAAAACTGAGTTGAGAAGGAATTTCTTCTCCCAGAGGGTTGTGAATCTGTGGAATTCTCTGCCCAAGGAAGCAGTTGAGGCTAGCTCATTGAATGTATTCAAGTCACAGATAGATAGATTTTTAACCAATAAGGGAATAAAGGGTTACAGGGAGCGGGCGGGTAAGTGGAGCTGAGTCCACGGCTAGATCAGCCATGATCCTGTTGAATGGCGGAGCAGGCTCGAGGGGCTAGATGGCCTACTCCTGTTCCTAATTCTTATGTTCTTATGTTGACGACATCAGTGTTACTGGATGCTGGACATCCCCTAGACTTGACGCCAGAATGAAATTAACAACAGGAGAGGTGAAATTTACGCCACAGAGATCACTAGATATTGTGGGCGGCTTTCTTTGAGGTCAACGGGGAGTTACATCACTTCACCGCTGACCGCAAATTCGGGGCCAATCTTTTTTTATCAATACTGTAGATTAAATTGTTATAATCTATAGACTGGGCAGAACTGAACTGAGCAGAGTCTGCCCTGAAAGATAGAAAGATTTGCATTTCTATAGCAACTTTCACAACCTCAGGATATCCCAAAGCATTTTACAGCTAATTAAGTACTTTTTGAAGTTTGGTCACTGTTGTAGTGTAGAAATGCGGCAGCCAATTTGTGCACAGCAAGATCTCACAAACAGCAATGTGATAATGACCAGATCATCTGTTTTAATGATATTGGTTGGTGGATAAATATTGGCCCTATGGGCACTGAGGATGATTCCCCTGCTCTTCTTCGAAATAACACCATGGGATCGTTTACATCCACCTGAGAGAGCAGACGGGACCTCGGTTTAGCGTCTCAGATTAACTGAGCTAATTTAACTAATACACACTCCAGATGTGGAGCCCTGCCCGGCTGGAGCTTATGCATGTGGTGCTGAAGGGCTACTGTGTAACCCTGCCACAGCGGGTGGTCCGCAGCTCAAACACAGGCCAAATGTGGGAGAGAAAGTGGGGAAAATTAATGAAGCAATAAAACTAATGGAAATATCACTCCTGCTTCCTCTAGGGCCAGTGGGTGACCCAGGAACACCAGGAAAACCAGGTTTGACGGGTGCCCATGGAGATAAAGGATCGATCGGAGAAATGGGGCTGCCAGGTAACTTCACAAGACAATGAACACTCCGGAGAGATTAAGCACATGTTTTAATCTTCTAGTGATTTTGCATCTGTTAGTCTGTCCGTTCATTCTTTATCTTCCCAGGGTAAAGAAAGACTTGCAATTCTAAAGCAACTTTCACGACCACAGGACATCCCAACACGTTTCACACCCAATTACATACTTTTGGGTCCCACAAACAGCAGTGAGATAATGACTAGATGCTATTTTGAGGAATAAATATTGACCAGAATACCAGAGAAAACTCCCCTGCTCTTCTTCAAAATAGTGGAATATTTTACATCCACCTAAGAGGGCAGACAGAGCCTCAGTTTAACGTCTCATGTGAAAGGTGGCACCTCTGACAGTGCAGTGTTCCTTAGAATTTCCCCTTTGATGGTGCAGCGCTCCCTCAGTACTTCCCTTCTGATAGTGCAGCACTTCCATAGTACCGCCCCTCTGACAGTGCAGCGCTCCCTCCCTCAGTACTGACCTTCTGACAATGCATCGCTCCCTCAGTACTACCCCTCCGACAGTGCGGTGCTCCCTCAGTACTGCATCTCCCACAGTGCAGCACTTCCTCAGTACTGCCCCTCCGACAGTGCTGCGCTCCCTCCCTCAATACTGCCCCTCTCACAGGGCAGCGCTTCCTCAGTACTGCCCCTCTGACAGTGCAGTGCTCCCTCAATACTGGTACTGGGAGTGTCGACCTGGATTATGGGGCTCAAGTCTCTGAATTGAGGCTCTGGAGTGAGCTACGACTTTCTGACTCAGAGGCAAGAGTGCTAACCAGTCCCACTGAGCCAGGGCTTGGGCTGGTCCCAACAGTCTCACACATGAGATTCTGGAGCCACTTGCTGGGATGAGTAGCTGCTGTGGTTTCCTGTTGCTTTCCTCACGGTTTCTATCTTCGAAGGTCCTTCTCCTGGGCTAAAGGTTAAAGGGCCCCAACCTCGGGTACAGAGTCTCTGAAACATGGGCCTCACACTACAATTAGCACAACCCCACTGGGCTTTAATGAAACAATGAGATGATTTGTTCCCAGAATAAAGGTTGTCATTTGTGAGGAGAACATTGCAGCAATGGTTGAACTTTCAGGGTGGGAATGTGTTGAAGTGTTGACCCGACAATGAGATCATCACCAAGTTGACGTTACCTTCTCAGGTACCTCAGGGCACCGAGGTCTCCCGGGTGACCCAGGATGGACCGGCATCCCCGGTATTACCGGATCGACTGGCAACAAAGGTGAAAAAGGCCTACCTGGCATACCAGGCTTTGGAGTTCCAGGTGATGCAGGTCCGAAGGTGAGTTTAGACCTTAAAAGATTGTCCCAATAATCAACGGGAGGTGTTGGGACTCCCTGATGAATGAGTGAATAGACGCGCCAATGAGCCCCACTCAGCAGGAAGGTATACGTTTGATCAATGATCTAGATCAGGTTGACCATTAGGACTCTGCGATTGGTCTCTGCATCCCTACGTTAGGAAGAGAAACGCCCCGCCCATCCCACGCTCCCCCGCCACGGTTCCTGATCACAATCCAGTTGGCACAGCTCAATGTACTCATGCAATCTGGCTCAACCGTAATGCCACTCCTGGCCAAATAACCACTCGACAAGCGCCCATGAAGAAAGGGCACTTGGGTGAGTTAACACAGGGCTGCAGCACTCAAACTCCCAGTTGGCCAGGGTTCATGTCTGGGGCTTCTGTAAGCTCGGCCTCAGCGTAGCGTTAAGCATCATTATGTTATAGTCAGGAAGGGGGGACATTGGACTGGGCGGGGGAGGCGAAGCAGGCCGCGCCTAGTCAGTCGGCCATGACATGTGCTGCCCTATATTTGGTTCCATTGACTTGAATGGATCTGAATGGGCGTGAGATGTAACAGGCAGCAAAAGCAATGATTGCATCCCCGATAAAGTTCAATTTTACCCCCTCGATGAATCGATGTGTTAGCCATTCCCTTCAACTCCCTATGTGGAGAAACGCCCAATTGTAGAAGTTCTCACTTCTCCTTGCAGTATCGATAAGTTGATTCTCACTCCCTTGGTATTAGCGGCACGTTTACGCCTCACAATGGGGTCAGGTGCATCATCGTCCCGGTAACACTGTCAATGCGGGTGCCGCCATTTCAAAAGCGGCTTTCCCTTCCGAAGCTCTCTTGCATTATGGAAATCGGTGTCCTGCGCAGGACGGCTCTATGAGCGATGGAACTGACGAGGTTTAGCTAAGTTAAGTCTCAAATTATCCTTGGGGGGGTGGCGGCATTTGAGGAGCAGGAGTACACCCACAAAAACAACCTGGGCCGCTACCTCCCTGGGACCCCCTCCCTCTGTGATTGAGGTTCCCTGATCCCACCGTAACTTACCTTGCTGACTCCTGCTCCGGCCCGATCTGAAGCCTTTGAACCGATGAGCTGCACCGGGGCACCTGTTTGGCTCCACGCAGCTTGCCCTGCAATTGTAAATGAGGCTGGAGCCTCTTCACCTCCGGAGCGGCGGGGGAGTCGACCGTGCATTCTGCCAATCAGTTCCAAGAGTCAAAGTTGACCCTGTTAAGTCGAGGGTCATAGAATCAGAGAACCTTACAGAAGGAAGATATTTTGTCTTTCGTGCCTATTTCGGCTCTTTGAAAGAACTATCCAATTAGTCCCACTCCCCCTGCTCTTTCCCACAGCCCTGTAATTTATTTCCTTTTCAAGTATATCTCTACTTTCCTTTTGAAAGTTACTATTGAATCTGCTTCCACCGCCCTTTCAGGCAGCGTGTTCCAGATCACAACACCTCACTGCATAAAAATAATCCACTTCATCTTCCCTCTGGTTCTTTTGCCAATTACCTTAAATCTGTGTCCACTGGTTACTGACCCTCCTGCCACTGGAAACAGTTTCTCCTTATTTACTCCATCAAAACCATTCACGATTTTGAACACTATTAAATCTCCCCTTAACCTGTCTGCTCCAAGGAGAACAACCCCAGCTTCTCCAGTCTCCATGTAACTGAAGCTCCTCATCCCTGTGCCACAATTGCGATGAGTGGATTGGAAAGTTCATAGAATCATAGAATGATTACAGCACGGAAGAAGGCCATGCAGTCTATTGAGCCCGTGCCGGCTCTCAGCTAGTCCTGCTCTCCCCGTAGCCCTGCAAATCTTTCTCCTTCAGATACTTATCCAACTCCCTTTTGAAAGATAAGATTAAATCTGCCTCCACCCCCTTTCAGACAGTGCATTCCAGATCCTAACCACTCGTTGCATAAAAAAGTTATTTCTTACATCACCTTTGATTCTGCCAATCACCTTAATCTGTGTCCTCTGGTTCTCGACCCTTCTGCCAATGGGAACAGTTTCTCTCTATCTACTCTGTCCAGACCCCTCATGAAATCTCTATCAAATCTCCTCTCAACTTTCTTTGCTCTAAGGAGAACAACCCTAGCGTCTCCAGTCTATCATATAAGCTGAAGTCCTTCATCTCTGGAAAGATTTAATAAATGATGCTCCTTATACGATACGATGCAAGGTGCCTTGTGTGTGTGCTGATCGAATTGTGTCATGTGTGGATTATTTAGGGAGATGTGGGTCTGCCGGGCTTCCCAGGTGACCCAGGACTGACGGGTGATTCAGGTTTGCCAGGTTTGCCAGGTTCTCTGGGAACAACGGGATCGAAGGGGAGCACAGGTGTGCCGGGAATCCCAGGTAAGGTCACAAAAGTATCCGTGATCCCGAAACGAATCGATTCAATTCTCTGAATGAAGAGAGGTACTGAATAAATCTGATATGATCATTCTACAGGTAACCCAGGACTTCCAGGAAGGAAAGGTGACATCGGACCTGGAGGTGAACCGGGTTTTTCAGGAGTCCCAGGAGAGCCAGGTACCGATCAGTAGCTGTCAGAACTATTCCTCCCAAAATATTGGTCTTATCTTGATTTTTATTCAACATTGAATTATATGCAACACGGACACAGGCCGCTTGGTCTAGCCAGTCTATGTTGGTGTTTATCCCCCACAGAAGCAATATCCAAATCCCGTGTACTCGCCCTGTTCCTGTATCCCTTTATTTTCGTTTCCCTCAAACACCCATCCAATCTTTATTAAAGGTTGACACAGTCTCTGCTTCAGTCACTATCACTGGTCGTGTATTCCAAAGCCCCTCTGTCCTAAACTCTTGCATTTGATTTTATATCCCTAGACCGCTCAGCCACTGGAAACAGTCTGGGGGAGAAATTTGCATCGTTTGCATCCCGTTAGCACCACCGGGGTTGCTAACGGGGCACAACCGACTTCTTGCCCAGGGTACGGGGCCGCTACCGACTCCTGCAAAATTCCACAGGAATTAGCGGCGATGCTAAGGGGTAACGCTCCACTCCTGCCGGTAGCACTCTGAGCCGCTGCACTAGCAATGACAACGTTATCACCGTGCGCAGCGACCCATTTTCACCAAGACCGAAAATTCTGTAGCTCCCCGCAAGATCGCCGCGTGCGATGTCAGCACCAGCCTCGCGGGACGTGAACCGGGCTTCAGTCCCACCTCGCTGCGGTTACCGTCCCCCAAATGGGGCAGTACCGAATTTCGCCCCCTCTGTGTTTACCTACCCCATTCCTACTTTTAAAGACTTCTAACAAATCATTCTCACTGACCTGTTCCAGTTCAGAGACCTCCTGATATTGCAGCAGATCGAGGTCAGTTTCTGGCTGTAGCCCAACAACACGCTGACAATGAGGCCTCAAAAGGTTTTGGGCCTGCCAGCCAGGCTACGGACTGCCTGGATTCCGTTCTGGGGGAAAGCCCCTGCCCTCCACTCCCCACACCACCCAAAGCGTGAGCTTCGCTCAAGTCGCCTATCCAGCATCACGCACATCCGGAGCACAAATCAGAAATACTTTTGGGATTGTCTGTTAAAGAGATGAATTCAAACACAAACGAGGATTGTCACTTTAGAAAAAATATTAAGGGTCAATTCACCAATCCTGTGCTTCCAGCAGAGAGGCTCCCTCAAAGGGAGCACAGGCCAGAGAACCATCGTTGCATTGTTGTTGGTCTATCTCTGACCCACGGTCCCTTTGCATGTGACTTCCCACTGGGCGAATGGAGTCTGTACATTTGCCCTTTATTGAACCATTTCAGTTCGTCAGAGCCCCCTCTGAACTCTCCTCAGAGGGACCCGTCACCTGATCGAATCAGGAACTCTCTTTCCCAAAATGTTGTGGATGCTGGGGGTCAGTTGAACTTTTCAGCAGATTTTTGTGGGGTAACAGTATCGGGTAAGAATAAGCTGGTGTTGTTTTCTTTGGAACAGGGGAGACTGAGGGAAGATTTAGTTGAGGTGTATAAAATGATGAGGGGCCTAGATAGAGTGGTTAGGAAGCACCTATTGCCTTTAGCAGAGGGGTCAATAACCAGGTGGCATAGATTTAAAGTAGTTGGTGGAAGGATTAGAGGGCAGATGAGAAAAAAAAATTCACCCAGAAGGCGGTGGGGGTCTGGAGCTCACTGCCTGAAAGGGTGATAGAGGCAGAGACCTTCATCACATTTAAAAAGTACTTGGATGTGCACTTAAAGAGCCATAACCGACAAGGCTACGGACAAAGAGCTGAAAGGTGGGATTAGGCTGGATAGCTCTTTGTCGGCCGGCACAAACACAATGAGTCGAATGGCCTCCTTCTGTGTCGTAATTTTTCTGATTATTACATTGTCGTGGATGCACTGACGGAAACTTGGCTCAGGGACGACGACACATTACCTTTAAATGAAGCCTCCCCGCCTGGCTATACCTTCCACCACTTGCCCAGCCCAGACGCCATGGTGGCAGTGTGGCTCTCATCACCAAATCACACCAAATCACCCCAACTCCTTTGGCACTTTCTCCTCCTTTGAACATCTCATCATATTCCAACCTCTCGCCTCTCATTTAAAATTCTCGTTCTCTGCCGCTCACCCAAGTATGATAAAAATGTTATTACGGATATATCTTCACTGCTTTCCTCCCTCAGCCTCTGCACCGAGCGACTTCTCATCCTCAGTGATTTCAACCTCCATCTTAATTCATCATGCTCTCTCGCCTCTCTTAATCTCTCCCTCCATATTAATTCCTCAACCCATATTCATGGCCACCCCCTTGACCTTGCCATCTCTCATGACCTCGCTATTCCAACCGTGTCAATTACAGATAAAGCCACCTCTGACCATTTCCTTGTATCGCTCTCCAGCCACATCCCCCTTCCCCCACCCAACCCAACCCTACTTCCTTCTGCATCTGCAACTGGAAATAAACTCTCTCCAAACTCTCTTACAACTGCACTTATCAATTCGAAACTGTCCAACTTTTGGCCCTGCTTTCACCATGACACTTCTGCAGCCACCGATCTGCTCAACCACAACCTCACCACCACCTAGTCCCTATTAAAACCATTACTCTCTCTCACCCTGGCCGTTGCCTCCAGTACAGCCCCTCAAGTCCAAGAGGCGCAGACTTGAACGGCTGTGGCAGATAACTGGTTTAGCCATTCACCGCCAGATCTGGCTCGAACACATAAAACATTATCAGGTCCTACTCTTGTCTGTAAAAACTGTTCACTATTCCAGGATCATTCTGGAATGCAAAGATAACACCCGGCTACTATTCTCCACTGCTAACCGTCTTGTTAAACCCCTCTCCCCTGTCTCTGCTACACTCACCACCAACAACAAGTGTGTGGAGCCTGGGCTTCATTGTCTCAGAGATTGAGACAATCCGATCAGCTGCCTCTGCCAGTTCCCTTCCTTTCCCTAGCCCACCGGATCAAACTTCCTCTGAGGCTCCCCCCTGCCCCAGCACTAAACTCGCATCTTTAATTTCTCTTTGATCTCCCCTCTTGACCGCTCCAAGCTCATCTTGTCCATGAGACACATTTCCTGCTCCCTTGACCCTATTCCCACTAAACTGCTTACCACCCAACTTCCTTTTTTGGCCAACATTGTTAACAGTTCTTTCTCCTCAGGTACTTTTCCCTCTCCTTCAAATCTGCGGTCATCACCCCGCTCCTCAAAAAACCAACCCATGATCCCACTGTGCTTGCTCACTACCACCCCATCTCCAACCTCCCTTTCCTCTCCAAAGTCTTTGAACATGTTGTCGCCTCCCAAATCCGTGACCATCTTTCCTGTACCTCAATGCCTTCAATCTGGTTTCCTCCCCTGCCACAGTGCCGAAACGGGTCTCATCAAAATCACAAATGACATCCTTTGTGCTGTGACAAAGGTAAGCTATCCCTCCTCGTCCTCCTGGACCTGTCTGCAGCCTTCGACACAGTTGACCACTCCATCCTCCTCCAACACCTCTCCACCATCGGCCAGCTGGCTGGGACTGCACTCGCCTGGTTCCACTCTTATCTATCTAATCACAACCAGAAAATCTCCTGCAATGGCTTCTCTTCCCACTCCCGCATCATTACCAATGGTGCCCCCCAAGGATCTATCCTTGGCCCCCGTCCTATTTCTCATCTATATGTTGCCCCTTGGCGATATCATCCAAAAAGACGGAGTCAGTTTCCACATGTATGCTGACGACACCCAGCTCTACCTCTCCACCACTTCTCTCGATCCCTCCATGGTCTCTAAACTGTCGGACTGCTTGTCCGACATCCAGTACTGGATGAGCAGAAATTTTGCCCAATTAAATATTGGGAAGACCGAAGCCATTGCCTTTGATCCCCGCCAAAAACTGCGTTCCCTAGCCACTGACTCCATCCCTCTCCTGAGCATCTATCTGGGGCTAAATCAGACTGTTCGCAACCTAGGCATCATATTTGACCCTGAAATGAGCTTCCGGGCACATATCCGCGGCATAACTAAAACCACCTATTTCCACCTCCGCCTCCACCCCAGCCTCACCTCTTCTGCTGCTGAAACTTTCATCCATGCCTTTATTACGTCTAGACTTGACTACTCCAATGCACTCCTGGCTGAGCTCCCACATTCTACATTACGTAAACTTGAGGTCATCCAAAACTCAGCTGCCCGTGTCCTAACTCGCACCAAGTCACGATCACCCATCACCCCTGTGCTCGCCCACCTACATTGGCTCCCAATCAAACAACGCCTCAATTCAAACTTCACAGCCTTGTTTACAAATCCCTCCATGGCCTTGCCCCTCCCTATCTCTGTGATCTATTTCAGCCTCACAACCCCACGAGATGTTTGTTCTCCTCTACTTCTGCCCTATTGAGCATCCCTGATTATAACCTCTCAACCATTGGTGGCCGTGCCTTCAGCTGCCTGGGCCTCAAGCTCTAGAACTTCCTCCCTAAACCTCTCTGCCTCTCTACCTCTCTTTCCTCCTTTAAGACGCTTCTTAAAACCTATCTCTTTAACCCAGCTTTTGGCCATCTGCCGTAATTTCTTCTTATGTGGCTCGGTGTCAAATTTATCTGCTTTGTCTTATAACACTGTTGTGAAGCGACTTGAAATGTTTTACTATGTTAAAGGCACTATATAAATAAAAGTAGTTGTTGATTCTCTGATCAGGGGATATGGAGCAAACACAGATAAATGGAGTTAAGATATGGATCAGCCATGATCTGATTGAACGTGGGAACAGGCTCGAGGGGTTGAATGGCCTCCTCCTTTTCCTCAAGTATCCATGGAAGATAATCTTCATGAAAGGAAAAAACTGAAAATGGAGATGGATGCTCTGTGCATCATAACCTTGGCATTCCTCATGAATGCATCTCACGATTTTGTACCAGGTGATATAAACCAGTATTGTCCTAGATTTCGTCACAGATGTGCATTGAATTGGCCGGCCTGAGCCAGCCTAGAGAAGGAGCACCACAGTGTCCCTGGCCAAAGATGCAGGAAGAAATCGATAACGATTGCAACGCCTGATCACTACCCACTTTTCGGGATTGTGTGCATGTAGATGTAAGCCATTGACATGGCATCAGTGGCCATCCATATTGGAGACTCGTGATGCCCATGAGGTCCTTCCTCAACACAGGTAGTTAATTTCAAGAGATGAGTACTACTGAGAAAATGCTGGAGGAGAAAAATTTAAAATGACTAATTTTTAGATCTCATCTGCATTGCAACTTGGCCTCATTACATTTGCCCACATAACTGTATGGCAGGAAGTAACCCATTGGATGTAAAGGTCTTTGGCTTGTCCTAAGAAGATAGGAACAGGAGGAGGCCATTCAGCTCCTCGAGCTTGCTCCACCATTCAATGAGATCATGGCTGATCTGTGACCTAACTCCATATACCTGCCTTTGGCCCATGTCCCTTAATATCCTTGGTTAACAAAAATCTATCAATCTCAAATTTAAAATTAACAATTGATCTAGCATCAATTGCCAGTTGCAAAAAAGAATTATAAACTTCCAGCACCCTTTGTGTGTAGAAGGGTTTCCTAACTTCACTCCTGAAAGATCTGGCTCTAATTTTTAGATTATGTCCCCTAGTCCTAAAGTCCTCAACCAGCAGAAATAGTTTCTCTCTATCTACCCTATCTATTCCCCTTATCATCTTGAAAACTTTGATCAAATCACCCCTTAACCTTGTGAAGGTGATAAGAAAGTGATAAGCTGTTCTGTAAGTACCATTTTTTTCTTTCTTTGATCTTTTTATTATCGGTGTTTTATGTCAGGCCCCCCTGGTCCAAAAGGTACTGTGGGAATGCAAGGAGAGAAAGGTTCAAGAGGTCACGATGGAATCCCAGGAACAATTGGTGAAAAGGGTAATCAAGGTATGTGCATCTAATGTGTATGGATAAACATTTGACATTGTGACGCAATGTTTACAGTCCTTTTTATGTTCCAAATATAAGCTATTCATTCGAACAACCAATCACAAAGGTTTTGAGGGTAGGTCAGCCATTTTGAGACCAGAGAATGCGGCGGTGGTAGCCCAATTTTTAAATGTAAAGAATTGATTTTGTGAATTGAGTCTCTCAGTGTAGACCCTCACTGGCTGGGGAGCCCGGATTCAATAAATCAGGTGCGTCCTGTTACACTCATAATAAATGGTCAGACTGAGTACTGTGTGTAATGCGCAAGTGTGACCTTAGCTCCTTTATTAATGTTCCAGAGTGCAGGTACCTCGTGGGTGGCCTGCTTATATATTGTGCTCCCAAGGGATGCTGGGATCCCTTGGGACTCCAACATGTGGGCCCTCTGGTGAACAGGTGTGATGCAGGTTACAAGGGTTTAAATACATAACATCATCCTCCGTGAAGTCAACAGTACACTTATATGAGATGATCTGGGGCTTTGCGCTCCCTTGTCTCGGTACAAATACTGGTGTGGATGGGTTGGTCAGTTCTTCACTGGGTTGTTGGGCTCGTTCTGCCTGGCCATTGGATGCGGACTTGAACGGGGCAGATGTAACATGTTTGATCCAGTTGTGGGCCATGAATTCTTTGAATTCAGCACTGGTGAAGCACGGCCCATTGTCGCTGACTAGGACATCAGGCAAGTTGTGCATGGCAAGCATGGCTCGTAGGCTTTCAATGGTGGCCGTGGATGTGCTTACAGATATTATTGCACATTCAATCCACTTTGAGTAAGCGTCCACAATAACCAAAAATATTTTGCCTCGGAATGGACTACATGGATACTCAACCATCGTTTGGATGGCCATGACCACAAACTTAGCGGTGCCTCTCTGGGTGCATTGCTCAACTGAGAGCAAGTGTTGCACTGGCGCACACATGACTCTAAATCTGAGTCAATGCCAGGCCACCACACGTGGGATCTGGCTATGGCTTTCATCATTACGATGCCTGGGTGGGTGCTGTGCAGTTCGCAAATAAATGTGTCTCTGCCTTTCTTGGGCAAGACTACGCGATTGCCCCAAAAAAGACAGTCCGCCTGCAGGGACAGCTCATCTTTGTGTCTGTGGAACGGCTTAATCGCCTCCTGCATCTCCACTGGGACACCGGATCAGCTTCCATGGAGGACACAGTTTTTTACCAAGGACAGTAAAGGATCTGGCTGGTCCAGGTCCTGATCTGGCAGACCGTAACGGGGGATTTCTCGTTCTCAAATACCTCCATGACCATGAGCAAGTCCACTGGCTGTGCCATTTCCACCACGGTGGTGGGCAATGGTAGCTGACTGAGAGCATCTGCGCAGTTCTCTGTGCCCGGTCTGTGGCGGATTACATAGTTGCATGCTGACAGTGTGAGCACCCATCTTTGGATGTGGGCAGAGGCATTGGTATCAATCCCTTTGTTCTCCGAGAATAGCGATATGAGCGGCTTATGGTCAGTTTCAAGCTCAAACTTGAGGCCAAATAAGTACTAGTGCATTTTTTTTACCCCATAAACGCACTTTCAGCCTTGGACAAACTCCTAGATGCATATGCAACTGGTTGCAAAATTCCCGATTCATTAGCTTGTTGTAACACACACCCGACCCGTATGACGACGTATCGCAAGTTAACACTAATCGTTTGCATGGGTTATACAGGACAAGCAGTTTGTTAGAACACAATAAATTTCTGGCTTTCTTAAAGGCAGCCTCTTGTGAATTCCCCCATACCCAGTTGTCTCCCTTGCGCAGTAGCGCATGTAGAGGTTCTAGCAGAGTGCTTAACCCAGGTAGAAAATTACCGAAGTATTGAAGGAGTCCCAGGAACGACCGCAGCTCCTTCACGTTCTTGACCAGCTGTGACTCGAAAACATACGCCTTAATGAAGGACCTGCTGGCACCCGAGAAACCAGCAAGCAAGTCGTTTGAGGAGTTGAGCACACTGGTGAGAGACCACCTGAAGCCAGCGAGCAGCCTACAAATGGCCAGACACAGGTTCTACAACTACAGACGCTGTGTGGTCGAGAGCATACCCGACTTTGTGGCGGAATTTCGGAGGCTGGCTAGTTTATGTGAGTTCTCCGATGAACTAAGGAGAGAAGTACTGAGAGACTTTTTTATTGAAGAAATAGGCCACGCAGGCATATTCCGAAAGCTTATAGAGACCAAGAACTTGACCCTAGAGGCAGCAGCACTGGTCACACAGACATTCTTGGCAGGAGAAGAAGAAACGAGGTTGATCTATACTGCGGGTACGACAACTAACGAAACATCGGAACAAGGGGTTCACAGCGTGAAACTAGCCGCTACCCCCACACACAGACAAAGGCAGGAGAGCAGGCCTTCAACAGCAGGCAGTGGCACCAGAAGCCATCAAGGGCCACAGGAACGGCCGTTCACACCTCATCAACCCACAATGCGAGCAATCAACTACAGACTGAGAGAAGCTCAAGAGAGATCAGCCAGACGCAGCTCATCCTTCGGAAACAATGGAAACGGTCTGTGCTGGAGATGTGGGGGAAGGCACTCAACAAGGGGGTGTCAATTTCAGCATGTTGTTTGCAGAAACTGCAACTATACAGGGCATCTGGCTCGCATGTGCAGAAAAACAGCAGCTCGGCTGGTATACGAATCAGAAGGGTTGGAAAGCGGACCAGAAGACGGTGGGGACAATGCCCGGGATGCCGGAGTACAGCGGATCAACACAATCAATGTCCACTGTTCTTACAACAAGACGCCTCCAATAATGATGAGGGTCCTACTCAACGGGATACCCGTCAACTTGGAACTGGACACGGGAGCTGGTCAATCTCTCATGAGCGTCCAACAATTTGAACAGCTGTGGCCGCACAAGAGCAACAGACTAAAACTCACAAGGATTGACACCAAACTAAGGACCTATAACCAAAGAAATCGTCCCAGTCCTTGGCAGCGCCATGCTCTCAGTCACACACAAAGGGACGGTGAACTGACTTCCCCTGTGGATTGTCCCCGGAGATACCCCAGCACTGTTGGGGAGAAGCTGGCTGGCAAAACTAAATTGGAAATGGGATGATGTTCACGCCATGTCGTCAGAGGAACGGACCTCCTGCTCAACAGTTCTAAGTCATTTTGAACATCTCTTTCAGCCAGGTGTGGGCACCTTCAAAGGGGCTAAAGTTAAAATCTACATCACACAGGATGCCAGACCGGTCCATCACAAGCCTAGAGCTGTGCCTTATGTGATGAGGGAAAAGACTGAACACTAATTGGACCAGCTTCTGCGGGAAGGCATTATCTCACCCGTGGAATTTAGCGACTGGGCAAGTCCCATCGTCCCCGTCATGAAGCCTGATGGATCCGTACGAATCTGTGTGGCTTACAAGTCTACCATAAGCAGAGTCTCCCCACAGGACCAATACCCGCTGCCCAGAGTGGAGGACCTATTTGCCACATTGGCTGGAGGAAAACTTTTCTCGAAACTAGATCTCATATCTGTGTGTATGACGCAAGAACTGACCGAAGAGTCTAAGTACTCACCACCATCAACACACATCGAGGCCTTTTTATGTACAATCGATGCCCATTCGGCATCAGGTCGGCAGCTACTATATTCCAGTGCAACATGGAGAGTCTGCTCAAGTCCATCCTGGGGATGGTTGTGTTTCAAGATGACATACTCATCACGGGCAGGGACACCGGCTCCCATCTCCGCAATTTGGAGGAAGTACTAAGTCGATTGGATCGGGTAGGCCTAAGAGTTAAGAAATCCAAGTGTCTGTTTCTCGCGCCCGAGGTTGAATTTTTGGGCAGAAGGATTGCCGCTGATGGAATCAACCCAACAGAATCCAAAATCGAAGCAATTCGTCTGGCACGCAGACCCCAGAATGTCTCGGAATTGCGCGCCTTTCTCGGGCTACTCAATTACTTTGGGAACTTTATGCAGAACTTGAGCACGCTGCTGGAGCCTCTCCACATGCTACTCAGAAAGGGGTGCGATTGGTTTTGGGGGGATGCCCAAGAACGAGCCTTCAATAAGGCAGGCAACCTTCTATGATCCAACAGTGTTTTAGCCTTTTTTGACCCAGGTAAAAAGCTAGTTCTGACATGTGATGCGTCAGCGTACGGGGCCGGGTGCGTTTTACAGCATGCCAATGATGCGGGTAAATTACAACCCATTGCTTATGCCTCCAGGTCACTTTCACGGACGGAGCGCGGGTACGGTATGGTAGAGAAGGAGGCACTCGCGTGCGTGTACGATGTCAAAAAGATGCACCAATACCTTTTCGGGGCCAAATCCGCGTTAGAAACCGACCACAAACCTCTCACGTCCCTGCTATCCGAGTGCAAGGCAATAAACACCAACGCCTCGGCGCGCATTCAGCGGTGGGCACTCATGCTGGCGTCCTACGACTATACCATAAGGCACAGACCAGGCACAGACAACTATGCCGACGCGCTTAGCAGCCTACCCCTGGTGACCATGGAAGGGTCCGACGAACACGACTGTGAGATGGTCATGGTAATCAATGCCTTTGAATCCACAGGTTCGCCCATGACGGCTCGCCAAATCAGAGCCTGGACGACCAGCGACCCCACGTTATCCTTAGTCAAAAGATGTGTTTTAACTGGTGGCAGGGCAGAGGCTCGCGATGCCTGCCCCGAGGAAATCAAACCTTTCCATAGGCGCATACATGAACTATCACTACAGGCAGATTGCCTGATCTGGGGCAGCCGAGTAGTTATGCCCTTGCGAGGCAAAGAGGCGTTTGTCCAGGAGCTCCACCGCGAGCACCCAGGGATCGTCCTTATGAAGGCTATAGCCAGATCCCACGTCTGGTGGCCTGGCATTGACGCGGACTTGGAGCTCTGCGTCTGGCGGTGCACCATTTGTGCCCAACTCAGTAATGCCCCCAGGGAGGCCCCCCTAAGCCCCTGACCCTGGCCCACCAAACTGTGGTCGCGGGTGCATGTAGACTATGAGGGCCCATTCATGGGCAAAATGTTCCTCGTTGTCGTCGATGCATTTTCAAAGTGGATCGAGTGCACCATTTTAAACTCAAGCACCACCTCCACCACTGTGGAGAGCCTTAGAACCATGTTTGCAACGCACGGAATTCCTGACATATTGGTCAGTGATAATGGTCCGTGCTTCACCAGTGCAGAATTTCAAGATTTTTTAGTAGACCACGGCATAAATCACGTTAAGACGGCACCATTCAAGCCGGTCTCCAATGGCCAGGTGGAGCGAGCAGTGCAAATCGTTAAACAAGGCATACTAAATCCAAGGTCCCACGCTGCAGAGCTGCCTGTCGCGACTGCTGCTGGCATACAGATCTCGTCCGCATTCGTTGACTGGGGTTCCCCCCGCGCAACTATTGATGAAACGGACCTTAAAGACTAGACTCTCGTTAATCCTCCCAGACATGCATGAAATTGTTGAGGCAAAGCGCCGGAAGCTAACTGAGTACCATGACCGAAATTCGAGCGGGAGGTGGAATGAGATAGGGGACAAAGTGTTTGTGCTAAACTATGGCACGGGTTCCAAATGGCTTGCAGGGAGAGTAACAGGCAAGGAAGGAAACAGGCTACTGATTGTACAAATGGACAATGGACAAACCTGTCGGAGGCATATAGACCAAGTCAAAAGTAGATTTACCAACAAAACTGCAGAACCAGAGGCAGACTACAATGTGGAACTCACACCACACCTGGTGGACAGACAGAGGGAACAACCTGAGGAAAGGGCAGTCTCAACAGACAGCCCAGGCGAGATACCAGCAATCACACCGAAAGAAAAACAGGCACCAAGGCAAACAACTGAACCACAACTAAGACGCTCCACGCAAGAGCGTAGACCACCTGAGAGACTGAATCTATAAAGACAATAAGACCTTGGGGGAGGGTGATGTCATGTATCTCACACTACTGAATATAAATGTATCTTACCATGCTATACATGACTGTAACTAGATATGACATGTAACCAAAAGCATACTTTACCATCAGGGGTGCACTTGCAGGAGATAGAAACATAGAAACATAGAAAATAGGTGCAGGAGTAGGCCATTCGGCCCTTCTAGCCTGCACCGCCATTCAATGAGTTCATGGCTGAACATGCAACTTCAGTACCCCATTCCTGCTTTCTCACCATACCCCTTGATTCCCCTAGTAATACAGGTATATAAAGGCAGGTCTCAGGCAAGTGTGGCACTCGAGAGCTGTGAAATAAAGGTGCAGGTCCAGTGTGACCTTGACTTCAGCATGTGCCTCGTGTAAGTCTGTACTGCAGGGTCAGAACTTTACAGGCGCGTTCTTGATGGCCTCCATCTTGGTGTCGGTGGGTCTGATGCCATCTGCTGCGATTCCCCTTCCTAAGAATTCGACGTCCTGTGCCAGGAAAACACACTTCGAGCATTTCAATCTGAGCCCCATGCGATCCAACCGACTAAGAACCTCTTCCAGATTCTTCAAGTGCTCCAAGGTGTCCCGACTTGTAACCAATATGTCGTCCTGGAAGATCACTGTGCAAGGAACTGACTTTAGCAAACTCTCCATGTTCCGCTGGAAGATTGCTGCGGCTGACCGAATCCCGAACGGGCACCGGTTGTAGATAAACAGACCTTTGTGCGTGTTGATGCAGATGAGGCCTTTGGAAGACTCCTCCAGTTTCTGCGCATGTAGGCCGAGGTTAGGTCCAGCTTGGCGAATGTCTTCGCTCCAGCCAGGGTCACGAATAGGTCGTCTGCCTTGGGTAGCGAGTACTAGTCCTGCAGTGAAAAACGGTTAATCGTTACTTTATAGTCCCCGCAAGTTCTAACCGTACCATCCTCCTTGAGTACCGGAACAATCGGACTGGCCCAGTCGTTGAATTCCACTGGTGCGATGATGCCTTCACATTGCAGCCTGTCCAGCTCGATTTCCACTTTTTCACACTTCATGTACGGTACCGCCCGAGCCTTATGGTGGATGGGTCGCGTAATTATCCACTTTGGTGGCAAAAACAGGAAGACAGAATATTATCTGAATGGTGACAGATTAGGAAAAGGGGAGATGCAACGAGACCTGGGTGTCATGGTACATCAGTCTTTGAAGGTTGTCATGCAGGTACAGTAGGCGGTGAAGAAGGCAAATGGCATGTTGGCCTTCATAGCTAGAGAATTTGAGTATAGGAGCAGGGAGGTCTTACTGCAGTTGTACAGAGCCTTGGTGAGGCCACACCTGGAATATTGTGTTCAGTTTTGGTCTCCTAATCTGAGGAAGGACGTTCTTGCTATTGAGGGAGTACAGCAAAGGTTCACCAGACTGATTCCCAGGATGGCAGGACTGACATATGAGTAGAGACTGGATCAACTGGGCTTGTATCCACTGGAGTTTAGAAGAATGAGAAGGGATCTCATAGAAACATATAAAATTCTGACGGGATTGGACAGGTTAGAGGCAGGAAGAATGTTTCCATTGCTGGGGAGTTCCAGAACCAGGGTCACAGTCTAAGAATAAGGGGTAAGCCATTTAGGACTGAGATGAGGAGAAACTTCTTCACTCAGAGAGTGGTTAACCTGTGGAATTCTCTACCGCAAAAAGTTGTTGAGGCTAGTTCGTTAGGTATATTCAATAGGGAGTTAAGAAACATAGAAAATAGGTGCAGGAGTAGGCCATTCGGCCCTTCTAGCCTGCAGCGCCATTCAATGAGTTCATGGCTGAACATGCAACTTCAGTACCCCATTCCTGCTTTCTCGCCATAGAAACATAGATATGGCCCTTACGACTAAAGGGATCAAGGAGTATGGAGAGAAAGCAGGAAAGGGGTACTGAGGTTGAATGATCAGCCATGATCTTATTGAATGGTGGTGCAGGCTCGAAGGGCCGAATGGCCTGCTCTTGCACCTAATTTCTATGTTTCTATGTTTACCGGGAACCAAATGGATCTGCACTTTCACCCCTGAAAAGCTTCCAATGCCTGGCTCAAATAACGAAGGGAATTTGCTTAGAACCTGGGTACATGCAGTGTCGTCGACGGACGAAAGTGCTCGGATGTCGTCCCAGTTCCAGCGGACTTTCCCCAGCCAGCTTCTGCCAAACAACATGGGGCCATCCCCTGGCACAATCCACAGCGGGAGTTGGTGTACTGCTCCATCATAGGAGATTTTGACTTCAGCACTGCTAATTACAGGGATTAGTTCCTTGGTGTAAGTCCTTAGTTTGGTGTGAATGGGGCTGAATTTGGGCCTGTGTGCCTTCTACCCTCACAGCCTGTCGAAGGCCGTTTTACCCATTATAGACTGACTTGCCCCCGTTCAGTTCAACTTTCAACATTATTTGTGGGCATTTCATCGCAAACATGTGTACCCCGTACACCTCTGCTTCCTCAGTACGAGTTTCCAATTCCGTCTGATCCACTGTGGATCGATCTTCCTCTGCAACGTGGTAGTTTGCAGGGTTTGCAGCTCACCTGCACATTCATTGGAGATGTCCCATTGTTCTTCAGCCATTGCACGCATGGTGCTTAAAGCGGCATTGATGGGGCCAATGATCACCCCCGCAGCGCCAACAGGGTGCTAACTGCCTCGCATTAACAGATGATGGTGGACTCTGGGTCAATTGAGGTCGGGCCACAGCAGCCGGCGTATACATTCTGCCCTGTACATTTCCGCTCAAAACCGACGTTACTTTATGCACAGTACTGCCCGAAACTTCTTTGTTCTGCGAAATCTGCTTGGTGTTGTCACTGGTGGACATAAATACCTGGGCTATCGTTATGACTTTACTCAGATTTGGAGTTTCTAGAGTCAACAGTTTGTGAAGGATTGGCTCATGTCCGATGTCCAGTACAAAAAAGTCTCTGAGCATTTGTTCTAGGAATCCCTCAAGCTCACAACGTCCTGCCTTAGTTCGGCGACATAGATCGGCATTTCCTGGCCCTCCGATCGTTGACACGTGTAGAACCGATATCTCGCCATCAAAACGCTTTCCTTAAGATTTAGGTGCTCCCGGACCAGCGTACACAGTTCTTCGTAGGATTTCTCTGTTGGTTTTGCTGGGGCCAGGAGATTCTTCATGAGGCCATAGATTGTTGTCCCCCAGACAGTTAGGAGGATCGCCCTTCGTTTGGTCGCGTTCTCGTCCCCTTCCAGCTCGTTAGCCACGAAGTATTGGTCGAGTCTCTCCACAAAGGCCTCCCAATCGTCCCCCTCTGAGAACTTCTCCAGGATGCTGACTGTTCTTTGCATTATCGCATGGTTGTTTGTTACCTCATCGCCAATTGTTACACTCATAATAAATGGTCAGACTGAGTGCTGTGTGTAAAGGGCAAGTGTGACCTTAGCTCCTTTATTAAGATTCCAGAGTACAGGTACCTCGTGGGTGGCCTGCTTATATACTGTGCTCCCAAGGGATGCTGGGATCCCTTGGGACTCCAAGAGGCAGACCCTCTGATGGACAGGTGAGATGCAGGTTACAAGGGGTTAAATACATAACATGTACGATTCATCACCTTCCCGACATATCCGGTTATTAAACCTAATCACTGGAAATCTGCTGAGGGTGAGGGTGCGGTGGGGGGGGGGGGGGGTAACGTGAATAGGACAAGCTGACCTCTGACCCAATTCTGATCCTGTGCTCCCAGCCATGCACCATGCTGGAAACAGAGACGTTCTAAAACTGACCCTGAGTGTCTGTTATGTATGATGGGCTGAATTGACCAGGTAGATCTAGATTTCCTCCAACCCAAGGTTTGCTTACACACATATATAGTGGTGCCCAGTTTAACCAAGAGCATTAATCAGCAACTGGTTATTTTGATATTTCCAGTGTAAATTCCTGCGTCCACATTTATATTGGAAATTTCCTATGTAAACTTGTCACGCTCTAATTACACCCTCCTGCCAATGATGGCGCTGCAGCTCCTCCCCCAGTGGGATGATAGAATACTCATCGGATAATTGGCATCCTGTATCATGCACAAGCATCTTGTAGAAGGGTAACAAGACAGATACTGACAATCAAATAAGGTTTTGCTGCATACATGAGCAGTGTGATGGCAATAAACATCAGGACGAGTTGTAACATAAGATCAAGTAGGTTATATAGATTTCTTTCAATTAGATAGATTTCTTTGAGAAAATAATATTTTGGGAGTAATTTAAAACGTTAAGTGTGGTGAGTGTAGCGCGTTCAGGAGGAACAGGGGACTTTGGACCTCTGGGTCCCAAAGCTCTCCACCACTGGGGGTTTCCTCGTCTCATGTCTGGGTCTGTTGTAGACTCATTGATACAAATCGGTCGCTGTGATTGGTCAACAACTCCCATTATTGTTAGATCATGTGACTACCAGGATGGTGGAATGGCCTCCTTCTGTGCTGTAAATTTCTATGATTCTGTCATCCCACTGGGGAAGGAGCTGCAGCGCCATCATTGGCAGCAGAGTGTAATTACAGCATAACAAGTTTACTTTGGAAATTTCCAATATAAATGTGGGCATATGAATTTACAATGGAAATATTAAAGTAAGGACAGAATGTATGATTTTAAAATGGAGACTAATTTATATCTTCACATCCTGGTCCAATTATCCCCCGCCCTCTGATCCCACATCATCTGAAGACCCTACTTGATCTGGACTCTGTGCAACAGCACAGGAGATCGACTAAATCCTTGTGCGAGTGTGCATTTCCTGTCCACAAATTTCACTTCCTGGTGTCACTCTTCTCATGTCAGCATCGATCATTGCAAAATGCCATTGGAGTCAGTGGCAATGGGAATTCCCTATGTAAACAGGGTCTGTGACAGGGTGATGGGTGAGCGGGACTGGGTGTGAGTTAGGACACGGGGCAGTGAGCACAGGGGGTGATGGGTGAGCGGGACTCGGTGTGAGTTAGGACACGGGGCAGTGAGCACAGGGGGTGATGGGTGAGCGGGACTTGGTGTGAGTTAGGACACGGGGCAGTGAGCACAGGGGGTGATGGGTGAGCGGGACTTGGTGTGAGTTAGGACACGGGGCAGTGAGCACAGGGGGTGATGGGTGAGCGGGACTCGGTGTGAGTTAGGACACGGGGCAGTGAGCATAGCGGGTGATGGGTGAGCGGGACTTGGTGTGAGTACGGACGAGTTTTGGATCAGCTGTAGTTTACGTAGGGTAGAATGTGGGAGGCCGGCCAGAAGTGTGTTGGAATAGTCAAGTCTGGAGGTAACAAAGGCACGGATGAGGGTTTATGCAGCGGATGAGCTGAGGCAAGGGTGGAGACGGACGATGTTACTGGGGTGGAAATGGGTGGTCTTTAGTTATACTGTGGCTATATGGTCATTAAAGGGTCAAATATGACAGCAAGGTTGCAAAGAGTCTGGTTCAGCCTCAGACAGAAGTTGGGGAGAGGAGAGGGGAGTGAGAGGGAGAGAGGGGGAGGGAGAGGGAGGAGGAGAGGGGAGAGGAGGAGAGGGGAGGGAGAGGGAGGGGGAGGGAGAGGGAGGAGAAGAGGGGAGAGGAGGAGAGGGGAGGGGAGGGAAGGGGAGGGAGGGGGAGAACCATGCCTGAATTCCCAATAGCTATCAATCTGCTCTATATTAGAAACACCAGTTCAAGTGTAGAAATATGTACACTTGCATCTAATGTCCAATTTTTGCTTTTTGAAAATTGTCTAGGTGTCCCAGGAAAAGATATGCCTGGAACTCCCGGACTGCCTGGAATAAAAGGTAAAGTCAGCCCTTCCTAAATAAATGATTCCATCTTTGCCTCTCCATGTCTCTCTCCTCCTTTAATTCTCTCGGCTGCTTTTAGCGTGCTGGTTAACACAGTCACCTTGCCTTCCTGTCCAGACTATAGGATCCTAATGTTTAAATCAAATAAAGACTGAAGCTGAATAGCATAGTCACAAAGTTAATGTAGAACTAACACAGAGGGAATTACCAAGGTTATCTATTGACATCACCCTGTCAGCCAATGAGTTGGAGATGGGGTGGGACTTACGGCAGCACTCGCGGCCAGCAGTCTATTTTAAAGCAAAATCTATTTACTCAGGAAACTGTCTGTTTAAACAGCGCACCACAACAAACAGTCTGCAGTGTCTATTTAAACAGAGCAACTACAGCATGACTGAAACCACAGCAACTGCACCTGATAAAAGCAGGGTGACTTCTCCAGCAAAATGCAGTGAGTGGAGGATAGTTACAGAATACAAATGATGTGGAATCGTGTTGTCTCTATATGCATCCGTAATTTCCCCTCTTGCCCAAGAGTTTCTCTGCCACTGGGGCAGAACAGGAGTGCGGTTGTGTCTAACCATGCTAATCTGTGGAGTTGGGACCTACATAACCCTCATGGGCTAATGATGTCTTCTTTCAACAGGTGTGAAAGGTGATCTTGGTTTACCGGGATACCCAGGGTCGCCTGGAGTTCCGGGTATCAAAGGAGAGCAGGGGTTCCCTGGCAATGAAGGCCAGCAGGGCAACCCAGGCCTCCCCGGCCCACCAAATGTAGCTCTGGAGGGGCCGAAAGGTGAAAAAGGAACTGCGGGAGGAACAGGCCGACCAGGTAAGGTGCCGGATTTCAGCGGTTGACTGAAGATAGCTGTGATGATGAATTGTTAGAATTATACTAACTTCCAACTCCTCATAGAACCATACAGCACGGGAGGAGGCCATTCGGCCCATCATGCCTGTGCCGGCTCTGTGAACGTGCAATCCAATTAGTCCCACTCCCCCTGCTCCTTTCCCATAGCCCTGCAAATTTCTCCTTTTCAAGTATTTATCCAATTCCCTTTTGAATCTGCATTCACCGCCCTTTTAGTCAGTGCATTCTAGATCATAACATCATAAATATTCTCTTCATCTCCCCCTCTGATTCTTTTGTCGATTATCTGAAATCTGTGTCCTCTGGTTACCGACCCTCCTGCCATTGGAATCAGGTCCTACTATTTGCAAAAAAGTCATGTAAATGACTTTTTTACTTTATTTATTCATTCCTGGGATGTGGGTGTTGTTGGCAAGGCCAGTATTTATTGCCCATCCCTAATTGCCCTCGAGAAGGTACTGGTGAGCCACTCCCTTGAACTGTTGCTGTCTGTGTCGTAGCGGTTTGGTACAAGGAGTGTCTCGCTGGGCCATTTCAGAGTCAACCACATTGCTGTGGGTCTGGAGTCACATATCGGCCAGACCGGGTAAGGACGGCAGATTTCCTTCCCTAAAGGACATTAGTGAACCAGATGGGGTTTTACAACAATTCGATAGTTTCATGCTCACCATTACTTTGCACGGTCACCAGACTTATTTAATTAACTCAATTTAAATTGCCCAGCTGCTGTGGTGGGATTTGAACTCATGTCTCTAGATCATTCGTCCAGGTTTCTAAATTACTAGTCCACAACTTAACCACTATGCTACCGTACCCGTTCCCTCTTCAAGTCTTCCTGAGAGTGGAACAATTGCACGAGTCAGCCATGGCTCAGTGCATAGAACTGTCTCTCACCTCTGAGTCAGAAAATCATGGGTTCAAGTCCCACTCCAGAGACTTGAGCACATAATCCAAGCTGACACTGCAGTACTGAGGGAGTCCTGCTCTGTCAGAGGTGCCGTCTTACAATGAGACATTAAACAAAGGAGTTTTAAACCGAAAAGGTTTTAGATGTCAATGTGGCGGCCCTACCACCAGGCACCTGGCGAGCAGAGCATGGCATTGAGCTGTTGGTTGTGCCACTGTTATTGTTATAGGAACTGTGGGCCGAGGAGTCCCCGGGGCGGACAGCGATGAGAGGACACGAGGAGCACGTTGGGTCTGCCAATTCTACGGCCAATTACCATTGGCTTTTCTCCCGGATTGCCTAGGAGATCAGTCTTTAAATCCTGGAGACTCCAGGACAGGCTGGGAGAGTTGGTAACCCTACATGATCCTCTCAGATGACTATTGAACAGCATTTCTGATTAGTTCCCAACCCTTTCTATTGGCTGAGATTGGAAATTGACATCAACGTTGGTGCCACAGATAAGGGTCTCCCGAACAATTCAAGGGTTGCTGCTTGAATATTCTTTTGCAATCGGAAAAGTGTAATGGAGATTTTCAGCTGTAGAGCCACTGATCTCTGTGCACATGGAGTTTGGGGCTTGTTCAGAAGGATATTAATAGTATTGGTGAGTATCTGATTAGTCCTGTCCACACCTTCCTTTTAACAGGGGCCCTTGGTGTGCAAGGAGAGCCTGGGGCTCCAGGACAGGATGGAACCAAGGGAAACAAAGGAGAGCAAGGGCAATCAGGATTCCAAGGCTTTCCAGGACCTAAGGGAGACCCAGGATTCCCAGGATCTCCTGTAAGTTAATATCAGTATAATCAGAGTAATCACTGTTCTGCAAAGATGCATTTCAGGAGAAACATGATAAACATGTGAGGGAGAAGGGCATGAAAGGATACGCTGATAGGTGAGATGAAGTAAAGTGAGAGGAGGCAGGTGTGGAGCATAAACACCAGCATGGACCAGTTGGGGCAAATGGCCTGTTTCGGTGCTACACGTTCTATGTACTTCTATCCATGAATTTTAATCGACAGGTAATCATGTGACCTACAAATCAGGAGCAGTGAATGCCTTGCCCAAATCTCCAATCCTGACATGGGACATTCTACACCGAGAGCTAAAAACCGCCACAAATTTATCTTTCTATGCAAGTATCGACACGAAGGGGTCATTTTCACCATCGTTGCTCGGGCTGTTAACTGGGGCAGCAAACCGTCCGCCCGTTAGAGAGCCCACCCGATTAAATAAAACCAGGCGGCTCCTATAACATGCAGTCGATCTGATCCACAAGTTAACTATGGGGGTGAAGGTGAAAACAACCCCCGAGGTATTTGGTTAAAATAATTTAGGAAGCTAGTCACAGGATTGCAGCGATGGGGTGATTGGTGGGTTATCTCACGTTGTTTAATCCCAGCACATTGACAGGTAGTGGGGAGTCTAGGACTAGGGGACATAACCTTAAAATCAGAGCCAGGCCATTCAGGAGACAAGGTGGGAAACACTTCTTCACGCAAAGCAGTAGATACTAGTTCAATTAATCATTTTAAATCTGAGATCGATAGGTTTTTGTGAACCAAGGGTATTAAGTGATATGGACATAAGGTGGGTGGATGGAGTTAGTATACAGATCAACCATGATCTCATTGAATGGCAGAACAATCTATATTAACGACTTGGAGGAAGGGACCAAGTGTAATGTAGCCAAGTTTGCTGACGATACAAAGATGGGAGGAAAAGCAATGTGTGAGGAGGACACAAAAAATCTGCAAAAGGACATAGACAGGCTAAGTGAGTGGGCAAAAATTTGGCAGATGTAGTACAATATTGGAAAGTGTAAGGTCATGCACTTTGGCAGAAAAAATTAACGAGCAGGCTCTTATTTAAATGGAGAGAGATTGCAAAGTGTTGCAGTAAAGCGGGACCTGGGGGCACTTGTGCAAGAAACACAAAAGGTTAGTGTTGTGTTCCTAACACAGATGAGACTGCACACAGGGAGGTTAAAGTAACAGTGACCTCAGTCTTTATTAAGACATTCCATAGTGAGGAACAGGCCCTAGGGGCCGGCTTATATACAGTGCTCCCAAGGGATGCTGGGATCCTTTGGGACTTCAGGGTGGCAGAACATGGGAGTGCATGCTTTACAGATACACAACAGTTAGTATGCAGATACAGCCAATGGAATCTTGTCCTTTATTGCAAAGGGGACGGAGCATAAAAGCAGGGAAGTCTTGCTACAGTTGTAGAGGGTATTGGTGAGGCCACACCTGGAATACTGTGTGCAGTTTTGGTTTCCATATTTACGAAAGGATATACTTGCTTTGAAGAGAAGGTTCACAAGATTGATTTCGGAGATGAGGGGGTTGTCTTATGAGGAAAGGTTGAGTAGGTTGGGCCTCTACTCATTGGAATTCAGAAAAATGAGAGGTGATCTTATCGAAACGTCTAAGATTATGAGGGGGCTTGACAAGGTGGATGCAGAGAGGATGTTTCCACTGATAGGGGTGACTAGAACTAGAGGGTAAAATCTTAGAATAAGGGGCCACCCATTTAAAACTGAGATGAGAAATTTCTTCTCTCAGAGGGTTGTAAATCTGTGGAATTCGCTGCCTCAGAGAGCTGTGGAAGCTGGGTCAATGAATAGATTTAAGACAGAAATAGACAGTTTCTTAAACGATAAGGGAATAAGGGGTTGTGGGGAGTGGGCAGGGAGGTGGACCTGAGTCCATGATCGGATCAGCCATGATCATATATGTGAATCCAGATTCACAGCAATAAGAACATAAGAAATAGGAGCAGGAGCAGGCCATATGGCTGAGCAGGCTCGAGGGGCCGTATGGTCTACTCCTATTCCTATTTCTTATGTTCTTATGTTCTTATTGCTGTGAGTCTGGATTCACTTATAGGCCAGGACATTAGTGAAGCAGATTGTTGTTTACTGATACTAGATTTTTATTCCAGATTTATTTAATTAACTGAATTTAAATTCCCCAGCTGCCATGATGGAATTTGAACTCATGTCTCTGGATCATTAGTCCAGGCCTCTGGATTACTATGCTATTGTTCCTAAGTGCTGATGGGTCAGTTTGCTGAATGGGTCAGGTTTAACAGAAAAGCAAAATACTGCGAATGCTGGAAATCTGAAATAAAAACAGAAAATGCTGGAAACATTCAACAGGTTAGGCAGCATCTTTCGGGAGAGAAACAGAGTTAATGTTTTAGGTTGATGACCCTTTGTCAGAACTGGAAAAGGTTAGAGTAGAGACGTAACAGGTTTTTAAGCAAATGTAGTTGAAAGGGGGAGGGGAGGAAATTATAAAAGGGAAGGACTGTGATAGGATGGAGGGCAGGAGAGATTAAGAGACAAAAGGGATGATAGTAATGGGACAAGTTAATCACCATAGGCAGTCTTTCAGGATCGAGGAAGACTTGCTTCCACTCTTAGCATGAATTCTTAGGTGGCTGTACAGTCCAATATGAGAACTACAGTCTCTGTCACAGGTGGGACAGATAGTCGTTGAGGGAAAGGGTGGGCAGGGAGCCTGGTTTGCTGCATGCTCCTTCCGCTGCCTGCGCTTGATTTCTGCATGCTCTCGGCGACGATCATCGAGGAGCTCAGCACCCTCTCAAATGCACTTCCTTCACTTCGGGCGGTCTATGGCCAAGGACTCCCAGGTATCAGTGGGGATGTCGCACTTTATCAGGGAGGCTTTGAGGATGTCCTTGTAACGTTTCCTCTGCCCGCCTTTGGCTCGTTTGCCGTGGACGAGTTACGAGTAGAGCGCTTGCTTTGGGAGTTTCGTGTCTGGCATGCAAACTATGTGGCCTGCCCAGCGGAGCTCATCAAGTGTGGTCAATGCTTCAATGCTGGGGATGTTGGCCTGCACAAGGACGCTAATGTTTGTGCATCTGTCCTCCCAGGGGATTTGCAGGACCTTGTGGAGACATCGCTGGTGGTATTTCTCCAGCGACTTGAGGTGTCTACTGTACATGGTCCACGTCTCTGAGCCATACAGGAGGGCGGGTATTACTACAGCCTGTAGACCATGAGCTTGGTGACAGTTTTGAGGGACTGATCTTCAAACACTCTTTTCCTCAGGCGGCCGAAGGCTGCACTGGCGCACTGGAGGCAGTGTTGGATCTCATCATCAATGCCTGCTCTTGTTGATAGGAGGCTCCCGAGATAGGGGAAGTGGTCCACTTTGTCCAGGGCCATGCCATGGATCTTGATGTTTGGGGGGCAGTGCTGTGCGGCGAGGACATGTTGGTCTAGGACCTTTGTCTTACTAATGTTTAGTGTAAGGCCCATGCTTTCATATGCTTCGGTAAATACGTCGACTATGTCCTGGAGTTCAGCCTCTGTGTGTGCACAGACGCAGGCGTCGTCTGCGTACTGTAGCTCGATGACAGAGTTTGGAGTGGTCTTGGACCTAGCCTGGAGACGGCGAAGGTTGAACAGCTTCCCACTGGTTCTGTAGTTTAGCGGGGAGCTTATCAACTGTGAGGTGGAGCATGGCAGCGAGGAAGGTTGAGAAGAGGGTTGGGGCGATGATGCAGCCCTGCTTGACCCCGGTCTGGACATGAATTGGGTCTGTGATGGATCCGTTGGTAAAGATCACGGCCTGCATGTCGTCGTGGAGCAGGCGGAGTATGGTGACATACTTTTGGAGGCATCCGAAACGGAGAAGGACACTCCATAGACTCTCGCATTTGACAGTGTCAACGGCCTTTGTAAGGTCTGTACCCTGCATTTTTCCTGCAGTTGTCGCGCTGCAAAAATCATGTTCGTTGTGCCCCGGAGGGGATGAAATCCGCACTGCAACTCCGGGAGGAGCTCCTCGGCCATGGGGAGAAGACGATTGAGGAGGACTCTAGCGACAACTTTCCCAGTGGCTGATAGCAGGGAGATTCATCTGTAGTTGCCGCAGTCGGACTTGTCCCCTTTTTTAAAGATGGTCACGATCACTGCAACTCTAAGATTTCCCGGCATGCTTTCCTCCCTCCAGATGAGTGAGATGAGGTCGTGTTTTCGCGCCAGTAGTGCCTCCCTGCCATACTTCAGTTCCTCAGTAGGGATCCATCCGCTCCCGTAGCCTTGTTGTAACAAGTTCAGAAACAAATGATGAGTGTCATCATCATCATCATAGGCAGTCCCTCGGAACCGAGGAAGATTTGCTTTCACTCTAGGTGGCTGAACAGTCCAATACCACAGTCCCTGTCACAGGTGGGACAGATAGTCTTTGAGGGAAAGGGTGGGTGGGACTGGTTTGCTGCACGCTCTTTCCGCTGCCTGTGCTTTATTTCTGCATGCACTTCCTCTACTTAGGGCAGTCTTTGGCCAGGGACTCCCAGGTATCAGTGGGGATGTTGCACTTTATCAGGGAAGCTTTGAGGGTGTCCTTGTAACATTTCCTCTGCCCAACTTTGGCTCGTTTGCCGTGAAGGAGCTCCAAGTTGAGCGCTTGCTTTGGGAGTCTCGTGTCTGGCATGCGGACACCTGGTAAATGGAAATGGCAGAATTATCAACAGCTGCCATGGGAGAGAAAAAAAAGAAAAAATATAGAGCAGAGGTTATGGTCTGAAATTGTTGAACTCAATGTTGAGATCAGAAGGCTGTAAAATGCCTAATCGAAAGATGAGGTGTTGTTCCTCGAGCTTATGTTGAACTCCGTTGTAACAGTGTAAGAGGCCGAGACTGGAGAGGTCAGAGTGGGAATGCAGTGGAGAATTAAAGTGACAGGCAACCGGAAGCTCGGGGACATGCTTACGGACTGAACAGAGGTGTTCTGAAAAGCGGCCACCCAATCTGCATTTGGTCTCCCCAGTGTAGAGGAGGCCACAACATGAGCAGCAAATATAGTATACTAAATTAGAAGAAGTACAAGTAAATTGCTGTTTCACCTGGAAGGAGTATTTGGGGCCCTGGACAGTGGGAAGGGAGGAGTTGAAAGGACAGGTGTTGCATCTCGTGCACTAGCACGAGAAGGTGCCTTGGGAAGGGAAGGGGGTGTTGGGGGTGATTGAAGAGTGGACCAGGGTGTCATGGA